>NC_082695.1:58294572-58567815 GCF_949987515.2 Delphinus delphis
TATTGGAAGTACTAGGCACAGCAATCAGACAAGAAGAAAACGACCCCAGATTGCAAAGGAAGAAGAAAAATTTTCACTGTTTGCAGATGACATAATACTATGCATAGAAAATCCCAAAGACACCACCCAAAAACTCCTAGAGCTCATCAATTAATTCAGTAAAGTTGCAGGATATAAAATTAATATTCAGAAATCTATTGCATATCTATAAACTAATAATGAAAGAGAAATTAAGTAAACAATATTATTTACAATCAGATCAAAAAGAATAAAACACCTAGGAACAAATCTAGCTAAGGAAGTAAAAGGCCTGTACTCAAAAAACTATAAGACATTGATGAAAGAAAATGATGATGACACAAATGGAAAGATAAACTGTGTTTATGGATTGGAAGAATTAATACTGTTAAATTGACTATACTACCCAAGGAATTCAGTGCAATCCCTATCAAAATACCAAGGGCATTTTTCACAAAACTAGAACAAATCATTTAAAATTTTCTATAAAAGCACAAAAGGCCTTGAATAGCTAAAACAATCTTGAGAAAGAAGAACAGAGTTGGAGGTATTACACTCCCTGACTTCAAACTATACTAGAAAGCTATAGTAATCAAAACAGTATGGTACTGGAACAACAACAACAAAAAGACACAAAAATTTATGGAACAGGACAGAAAGCCCAGAAATTAACCCATACGCTTATGGTCAATTAATCCACAACAAAGGAAGCAAGAATGTACAATGAGGAAAAATGCACACTCAATAAGTCATTTGTTACAGGTAAAATAATAAATTAGAACATTTTCTCACACTGCATACAAAAATAAACTCAAAATTGATTAAAGACCTAAATATAAGGCCAGAAACCATAAAACTCCTCTAAGATAAGATAGGCAGAACTCTCCTTGACATAAATCATAGCATTGTTCCTTTTTTTTTTAATCTTTCTCCTAAGGCAAAGGAAATAAAAGCAAAGGTAAATAAATGGGACCTAATAAAACTTAAAAACTTTTGTATAGCAAAGGAAACAATTGATAAAATAAACGGACAACTACTACATGGGAGAAAATATTTTCAAATGGTATGACAGATAAGGGGTTAATATCAAAAATATATAAACAGCTCATACAACTTAATATCCCCAAAACAAACAACCCAATTAAAGAATGGACAGAAGACCTGAATAGATATTTTTCCAAAGAAGACATACAGGTGGTCAATAGACATATATAAAGATGATCAACATCACTAATAATCAGAGAAATGCAAGTCAAAATCACAATATCACCTCATACCTGTCAGAATGGCTACCATCAAAAAGACCACAAATAACAAAATGCAAATAAAAGGGTTCCCTTGTATACTGTTGGTGGGAATGTAATTGGTACAGCCACTGTGCAAAACAATTTGAAGTTTCCTTAATAATCTAAAAATAGAACTGCCATATAATCTAGTAATTCCATTCCTTGGTATATAACTGAAGAAAATGAAAATAATTTGAAAAGATTCATGCATTCTAATGTTCATAGCAGCATTATTGATAATAATCAAGATTTGGAAGCAATCTGAGTGTCCATCAACAGATGATTGGGTAAAGAAGATGTCATACACACACACACACACACACACACACACAATAGAACACTACTCAGCCATATAAAAGAATGAAATTTTGCCATTTGCAGCAACACAGTTCAATCTGAAGTGTATATTATGTTTAGTCAAGTAAGCCAGACAGAGAAAGACAAATACTGTATGTTATCACTACTTGTGGAAAATAAAACAAATGAGTGAATATAACAAAAGAGAAACAGACTCACCCATATAGGGAATAAACTATTGTTTACCAGTGTGAAGAGGGTAGCCGGTAGGGGTAAGATAGGGGTAAAGGATTAAGAGATACAAACTACTATGTACAAATAAATAAGCTACAAGGATATATTTTATAACATAGGGTATATAGCCAATATTTTATAACTTTAATTGGATTATAATCTATAAAAATTTTAATTACTATATTGTACCCCTAAACCTAACATATTTTAAATCAACTATACCTCAATAAAAATGAAAAACAAAGAGCTTAAGTGACCTGCTCAAAGTCAAATTCTGTTAAGACAAATAATTAAAAACAAAGTTATGCCTTTATGTTACAAGCATACTCAGCACTTACCATGTGTCAGGCTTTGTTATAACTGCTCTATAAAAAGCAGTCATTGCAGTATCTATTATTGTTATTCCTTATTTACAGATGAGAAAACACAAATCTGTATTTGCTAGGATGTTAAAGCCTCCAGTTCACATTATTCTGTCATAGTTTCTATGCTGAGGCCTTATAATGAAGATCAAGGATAGATTAAGAACATGGGATGGTGAGTGGCATAGTAGACAGTGTTAAGGACCTGGGATTTGGAGGTGACTAAGATCTGCCCAGACACAGGTTCTGTGTTCCTGAGCAAACTGCTCACCCTCTTCAAGCCTCACTTTACTCATCTGTGAATTACAGATAATCACCACAAATATGCTTAGCATTTTTGTGAGGATTCAATTAAATAATGTACATAAAGCACGTTGAACAAGGTCAGACATATGTAAGACTCAAAGATGTGGGTTCTCATTCTGCTTTTCATTGGGGGAAGAAATTAAAAGACAGAGAAATAGTTTAGACAAAACAACAATCATTCCTCCTTGTGAGTGCACAGAGATTTATATACATGACATGTACTCTGACATAATTGTTTCTCATTTTAAAGCATATTAAGAGGAACTATGTGGTAATAAACTATCTAAGGTTTTCTTATCCATTCAGTTAGTGACTACCCAAAGAATCACTTCCCTATTCAAGCAGTCCACTGAATAAAGGCCTCTGCAACTTATATAACCAGTTAAAAGTTCTTGTCTGGTGCTCCATTTTGAGACCACAAATTTTCTATACAATTTCACTACGGTTTAATTAAAGATATTTTTCCCTGGGATTCTGAACTGTGTGTATCTTCTGATTCCCACCTCAATACAACATCCCTAGATAAACCATCATCCTCAGCATACTCCAGCATAATCCATCCTTCACACATACTCTAGGGAGAATCTGGCACATACTTCTATCCCTCTAATACACTTGGTAGTGGCAGTATTGAAGTACCTGAGAGTGTGGAGACAAGAATAGGTCATGTTTCAATGATAATGTGATTGTGTCAGCTGGAGTAGGGTTATAGCAAGCAGAAAGGGCAGAAGAGATTACCTGGCACATTGCCAGTAACAGCACTTAGCTGATGCCTGCTGATGAACCAGAAGAGCAGGTAGTACTGTTTGGTGACAGTCATCAAAGAGCTGACATTTATGAGCAAAGCCTGAGTGACTGAGTTGAGATCATTGATGGGCTTTGCAAATAACAGCCAAAATCAGTGATAAGAGAATTTCTTACATGCTTGTAAGCAATGCAGAGGACTGCCACCTATCAGTGTATACAGTCACAATTCCACCACTGCAAACACATACACACTCAAAAAGAGTCACCATAAGCAACCTAAACTCCAATTAGGAGAAGTAGATTTTATGTTGGTTTATGGGAGGCAGTATGATCTAAAGGAAAAAAAAATCCATGATCCAGTAATTTAAGAGTCTTCTGGTCCCAATGCTATGCCTGAACAGCTGAGCAACCTGTGGTAGGTAACTAATTTCCTGAGCCACAGTTTGCATTGCTTTTAAAATACCACGTATACATCTCTATCTTTGTGCCTACCCCACTGCATTATAATTCTCTATTTATACATCCTTTTTATCCCACTGGACAGGGTGAGGATTATGTCTAATTCTTGGTAACAGTTCAGGGCCTTTCAAGGTCTGGGCACACACACAGACACACCACAACCCTTAATCTTGTTAAATAAATGGACAGGGAAGGTATTTTCTATTTGTGACCTACAGTTTCTATCAATTACTCTGTCATACACACACACACACACACACACACACACACACACACACACACACACACACACACACGGGGATTGAGAGAGAGAGAGAAAGAAAGAACACTGTCCCTGTAATAGATGAGCACCTAGTAGACCTTGTTTACTTTCTTCATTCGTATGATAGCAGACTTTAATAATTTCTTATTATTACTGGGTTAGTACTTGATTTTCTCAAATTGAGAGAATTATCATCCCTTCTCTATGTGGTCGAGGTCTCCAGGGGTCCCTGAATGGACCAGAACATAATGTCTTTGATCCATACATGTTGAAATGCTTGGTCAGACCTTCCCATACTTTCCCCCACCCCACCTAATAAAGGTAACACTCCGTGTTGTTTGCATAGAAAATTAAATTTTTTCAAGTATTTTGGTGTACATGATTTTGTCTGATGTTTAAAATGTATCTATGAAGATTCAGCTGAATTAGAACTCAGGTTCTTTGTATCATATCCTCAAGAAATAAAATAAAATTTCTTAGGGTAGGAAATTAAAATAGTGTAACCATTGAACTTAGACATGTATGTGTAGGCACTTCAGGACCATCATTTAATATCTCTGTCTCTCTGGGCATATTACTTTTTTTTTTTTATGTGGACCTCAATTTCCTCACATACAAAGTGTAGACACTTATGCTTACCTCACAAGATCAAATTAGGGAATAAATGGGGGCCAGGTGAATTTGAGAGACCTTTAGCCATTGGGACACCAGGGTAAATGTATGACTGTGAAGGAGCCCAGCAACATGTGGGTAGTTAGGGACCGATACAAGCATATCCATCTCCAGGCCCTTTCTCTGGTAAAGACATAGCTGTACTAACTCCTTTTTTAAATCAATTTAAAATCTATAGAGTGCATATAATCTTAGACATATTATCAGTCAACATCTTTTACATGAATTATACTTTCAATCATTACTTCAGTGGGTAGGCACCAATTTACTTTACTACTGAGCCTTATTTGGACTTGGATAATTCTTGTTGACAATATTGCAAGTGAATGATGATCAACAGTATAATTAAGGTGGTGACAAGGGTGACAGCAGAGAGTTCACTAAGTCTTGAAATATTTTAATTTTTCCCTTGTTTATCTTTTCTTTTGTCTTTGCAATTCAGAACGTTCAAATAACACATGGTCATGATTTGACAATTATTCAGCTTTGTCAGATCCAAAGTTCTACTAACGAGGTAAAACACAGTGCCTTAAGGAAGTGATTGATGCACTTGGTTGTTGGCCTTGATTTAATTCATCAGATAAAGGCTTGATCTTCTACCTTCTTATACCAATTCTTTGTGGTTGAAGAATTGGCTTTGTGCTGCTTTCTGTTTACAGCAGAAAATATCCCTATCGCTTTCATTTTATAGAATCCTGCTACACAAAACTCAATGTAAAAAAGAGCCAAATTGAAGAAAGGTGTGGGGCAGAGTATGATTACTTACTTTACAAATCAGTTTTCCCATTACAAAAAAATCCACAACGGATGCATTCTAATAAATTCTGAGTTCCCTAATAAGTTATATGCTTTCAGTTTGTTTTGTTTTGTTTTAGCTTTCAGTTTTCCTAAGTAGGTTTTAAGCAAATCTCAGGAGAGGTTTTTCCAACTGCCCCAAAAGACATCAAGCTATCAAGATCCCTTCATAAAAAATTGTAACTAACTCTCACATTCCTTTTTGTATTTGCATGCTCTGTTACCATTAAATTCTCATCCTTTCCACCCCCAGCACTCCCTTTACTTTCTGTTCTCAACCTCAAGAAATACTTCTCATCCTTTAGTACACAATTCAAATATCATCACTGCTATGATTCCTTCTTAACTTTAGCATGCAGATTTAGCATCCCTTATCCTGAGTTTACACAGCTCTATGTCAGAGTCCTAATATAACCTTATCGTTTTATAATATAAATTATTATTATAGTATACATTATTTTCTCCCATGAGATGTTGAACTCCTAGAGGGAAGGGGTCATGTCAGGAACAGTATGTAGGAATAACACTCTCTCCCTGCCCAATGATTTGTATAATATTCCATACATACTTTGCACTTGACAAAATTTTATCAAGGTAATTTCAAGATGTGTCCCAGAACTAGAGAAGAACATGTAGATCTCATCTGATATTTGGATATTTCTCTACTTTTCTCATGAAATTTGGTGGAGAAACAATTTATTGTTAGAAAACTTGAATTCCTTTCATAGTTCTTACTTACTTCTGTGTACTCCTGAACAAATCTGTTAACATTTCTGGACTTCAGATGTCTCATGTGAACATAGGGAATAGATCATTTATTTGCCTTCTCAAATAAGATTATAAAATCTTATTTTATAATAAGATTTATCCTCTTTATCCTCAAATAAGATTAAAAATCATAATACATAAAATGCATGTTGGAAGTAAAATCTTATAATTACTGAGTAAGATTTGCTGAAAAACCTGAGTCTGCACTGGAAGAACCAGATGTGAATGCAGGGAAAGTAAGTGGACCCTAATCATGCTCTATCACTGAGGAACAACCTTTATATATCAAACCACAAACACATAGAAAGATCAATATTTAAAACACTTATAGGGTTTTTAAAAACTCCATTTAAATCTTAAAGTATAGCTGTGAGAGTTTATATTTGTTTTGTTTTCTGAGCAAGGGGAAGGGATGGTAGGCAATGGAACAAAGAGAGAAATCTAAGAATGGGCCCAAGTTACATGAAATTCATTGGATAATTGGTTCAACTTTTATTTAGCTTACCCTGTGTAAAAATTTATGTGTAGTACAAAAACAGCTTAAATGGCGGTCATGAAGTCTGCATTCTAAATGTGACTCTGATACTACTGTGTACATGAATTTGGCAAGTCCCTTCAACTCCTGGGGCCTCAGTTTCACCATCTTTCAAATACAGTGGGGACTCTGGTTTATCCTGTTTTCTCAGCACTTATAATATTAGGTGTAATTTTTCACATATAAAACAAAGTAAACACATTTTTATTTATATAGGATATAATAATGTTCAATTATATTAATTTAAATATTAAAAAGGCATGAACGTATAAAAGACAGTGTTAGTCCAGAGGGTTTAGATCTCTTCTAAATATAACCTTCAGGAGGTAGAGAATGAAATACGAACAGCCCTATTTTCTTCTTAATAGTGACTGATAGAACTCTTTCTCTTCCTCTCCAGGGTGTTAAAAATAATGTAAAAGAGTTAGATAAAATCTCACAGAAGTCTATAAATTATTACCTCCATGACACAAGTTATCACTTCCAGGCACAAGTTTTTGCCCTGGGCTTCAGCTTTTTCGTCCATAAAATGAGAACAACTAGTCAGATTGTGATAAGGATTGAATATATGCATGAAAACAATGTAGCTAATACCTGCTACACAATGGTGCTTCATAAATATTTACATCCTTCTTGTTTCCCCTCTATAGTAACTAGTACAGGATCTATGCATAGTATGTACTCAATAACTTGCTGATCAATTACTTGAGCTTTGAAATTTCTCACACACAGTTTATTTATTTACCTATACATTTTAAATCTTGTGAGAATTTGTGCTCCAGTAAAGTTGCAAATCCTTTCAAAATTCCCTACTCACAAAACTATGTCTTAGTACAATATAGATAGAAAAAAACCTTAATTTCTTAGTAAGCATGGAAAATCTCCAAGATTTTGTTCATTTAAAACATATGGTCCGGGCTTCTCTGGTGGCGCAGTGGTTGAGAGTCTGCCTGCCAATGCAGGGGACATGGGTTCGTGCCGCAGTCCAGAAAGATCTCATATGCTATGGAGCAGCTAGGCCTGTGAGCCATGGCCGCTGAGCCTGCGCATCCGGAGCCTGTGGTCCGCAACGGGAGAGGCCACAACAGTGAGAGGCCTGCGTACTGCAAAAAATAAATAAATAAATAAAAAATAAAACATATGGTCCCAGTAAATTGAGTTTCTCATTCATGTTAAGGCTGACATGGAACTAACTTAGGATTTGAAATAGAAACATCTTCTTTAGATTCTTCAGAAAAGCAGCCTTTTTCAAATCCCTTCATATAACCCACTTCAATTAACATGTACAGTCCTTTTGCATAAGCACTCAAATTGTGGGAAGGAAAGTAAATTGTACCTGTATTGATACAGATCTTCAGCAATACAAAAAGTGGCTTTATAATTTTAAAAATATTTTATCAATAGTTCATTTGAAAGGAAACATTTTAACCTTCAAAAGAATGCTATATTGAGAAGCAATGTTTGAACATTTATATACTGGTAACATCAAATGCATCATAGGGACAAAGCCAAAGGATAAGATATGATTCCATCACTCTGATTCCAAACCAAGCCATCAGGACAGCATTTTCCAGGCCTGGAACTGTACTATGAATTATTTCTGAAGTTATAGCCAAGTATGTTATTTATAAAATCAGTACAACTGAACTATTTACACTCTTTCATTCTTAACCATCTCTAAGGTAAGCTGGCTACTCCTGTCTTTATCACATTAGAAGAGTTTGCTCAAATATTTAATTATGAACTGACTTCTTTGGTACATAGTGAATGTGAGAGTAACCCAGGTCTCACTGCTGGCCAATTTGTTATGTTAAAAATTTTCAGGGGTTGGAATGGTGACAATGATCAGTCAGTACAATTAATACTGAGGCGGGGTCAAAATAGAAAATATCACCTCCAGGGTAAGTATATTGCTGAAGGATGCTCCTATCCAACATCTCTCCAAGTTCCATTTCCCTGGAATAAGTGACTGAAAACTAATCGCTCTATTCCCACATCTCCCAAGCTCCTGGTGAAACAAGAAAATATCAAGTCAGCAAAAAAAGGGGACTACATGGGCACATTATGGGACCCACACAGCACCTCTCTGACCTCACATACTGCTCATGACAATTCTGTTGATTAGGCCGTCACCTTTTACTTAGATCTTTTTCTCTCATCTCTCCATTTTAGTTTCATATTGTTCTTCCTCATTGAGTCAGACTTACTGTATTCTCTCAAAATATAGTTTTATTTTATATAGATTATATTCTTTTCATCCTTCAACCTTACCTCCCTCCCTAATCCTTACCTATTTTGATTCATGCTCCTTCAAACTATTACATCTTTTTAAAGGAAACCTTTTAGAAAATTCCTCATTCACATACAGTTGTGAAGTTTTCACTTCACACTGACAAGCATTTAGTGATTGACCACATCCAGATCTACCTATTTATTATCTTTTTACTTATCCCTGTGTTTTGTTTTTTTTTGGGGTGGGGCTGGAAGGGTGTTAGGGTGTTTAATTTTGTGTCTCTTGCTATTGTTCCAATCTCTTTACCTTTGCTGTCTGTGAAAGGAATATTCCCTTTTCCTCTTCTTTATGGATCAATTTTCTTATCACCTGTGGACCCACTACAAAAATAATCAGCTTTATGGGGATTATACTATTCTTTGGTATGCCAAGAATGTTGCCTCGACTTTGAGTCCTTTTGTAAAACACTAAAACTATTGAGTCTTTTGTATATATCTTTTCCATGTTAACTCGAATATTTCTCCTTTCTTTTGGCATCCCCAAAGATATATTCTCCATGGGGGTCTTTTTATATTTATATAAAAAGTTATATTTACCTGTTTGTTTTCTAGTGATATCCGTAGCCTCAAGATAGTCAACATTTAATCACCTCAAAACCTACTGCATATCTATTTCTTTATTCTTAAAATTTTTAATATATATTGGAGCACAGTTGATTAACACTATTGTGTTACTTTCAGGTATACTGCAAAGTGATTCAGTTATACATATATATGTATCTATTATTTTTCATATTCTTTTCCCATTTAGGTATTTACAGAATATTGAGCAACATTCCCTGTGTTATGCAGTAGGTCCTTGTTGGTTACCTATTTTAAATATAGTAGTGTACACATGTCAATCCTAAACTCCCAATCTATCTCTCCCCCACACGAAGTCTTCCCCCCCCGTAACCAAAATCTCATTCTCTAAGTCTGTGAGTCTATTTCTGCTTTGTAAATTTGTATTATTTCCATTTTTTTAGATTCCACATGTAAGCAATATCATATGATATTTGTCTTTCTCTGCCTGACTTACTTCACTTAGTGTGATAATCTCCAGATCCATCCATGTTGCTGCAAATGTCATTATTTCATTCTTTTTGAAAGCTGAGTAATACTCCGTTGTATACATGTACCACATCTGTATACATTCATCTGCTGATGGAAATTTAGGTTGCTTCCATGGATTGGCTTTTGTAAACATCACTGCAGTGAACATTGGGGCACATATATCCTTTCAAACGATGTTTTTCTCTGGATATATGACAGGAGTGGAATTGCTGGATCATACGGTAGTTCTTATTTTAGTTTTTAAGGGACCTCCATACAGTTCTCCATAGTGACAGTAACAATTTACATTCCCACAAACAGTGTAGGAGTATTCCCTTTACTCCACACTGTCTCCAGTGTTTATTGTTTGTAGATTTTTTGATGATGGCCATTCAGACTGGTGTGAGGTGATACCTCTTTGTAGCTTTGATTTCTCTAATAATTAGTGATGTTGAACATATTTTCATGTTCCTCTTGGCCAGCCAAGAAATTCTGTTTAGGTCTTCTGCCTATTTTTTGTTGGGTTATTTGTTTTTTTGATATTGAGCCACATGAACTGTTCATAAATTATGGAGAGTAATCCTTTGGCAGGCACATTATTTGCAAATATTTTCTCCAATTCTGTAAGTTGTTTTTTTGTTTCGTTTATGGCTTCTTGCACTGTGCAAAAGCTTTTGAGTTTAATTAGGTCCCATTTGTTTATCTTTGTTTTTATTTTGATTACTTTAGGAGGTGGATCATAAAAGACCTTGCTGTGATTTATGTCAGACAGTGATCTGCTTATGTTTTCCTCTAAGAGTTTTAGAGTATCAGGTCTTACATTAAGTCTTTAATCCATTTTTACTTTATTTTTGTGTACGGTGTAAGGGAGAGTAGTTTTTTTTTTCAGAGTAACTTTTATTTTTTTAACAACTTGATTGGAATATAATTGCTTTACAATGGTGTGCCAGTTCTACTTTATAACAAAGTGAATCAGTTATACATATACATATGTTCCTATATATCTTCCCTCTTGCATCTCCCTCCCTCCCACCCTCTATATCCCACCACTCTAGATGGTCACAAAGCACCAAACTGATCTCCCTGTGCTATGTGGCTGCTTCCAACTAGCTATCTACTTTAGGTTTGATAGTGTATATATGTCCATGTCACTCTCTCACTTTGTCACAGTTTACCCATCCCCCTCCCCATACCCTCAAATCCATTCTCTAGTAGGTCTCTGTCTTTATTCCTGTCTTACCCCTAGGTTCTTCAGGACGTTTTTTTTCTTTTCTTAAATTCCATAGACATGTGTTAGCATACGGTACTTGTCTTTCTCTTTCTGACCTATTTCACTCTGTATGACAGACTCTACATCCATTCATCTCATTACAAAGAGCTCAATTTTCTTTCTTTCTATGGCTCAGTAATATTCCATTGTATATATTTGCTACATCTTCTTTATCTATTCATCAAATGATGGACACTTAAGGTTGTTTCCATGTCCTGGCTATTGTAAATAGAGCTGCAATGAACATTATGGTACATGACCCTTTCTGAATTACAGTTTTCTCAGGGTATATGCCCAGTAGTGGGATTGCTGGGTTATATGGTAGTTCTATTTGCAGTTTTTTAAGGAACCTCCATACCATTCTCCACCAATTCACATTCCCACCAGGAGTGCAAGAGTGTTCCCTTTTCTCCACACTCTCTCCAGCATTTATTTTTTCTAGATTTTTTCATGATGGTCATTCTGACTGGTGTGAGATGATATCTCATTGTAGTTTTCATTTTCATTTCTCTAATGATTAATGATGTTGAGCATTCTTTCATGTCTTTGTTGGCAGTCTGTATCTTCTTTGGAGAAATGTCTATTTAGGTCTTCTGCCCATTTTTGGATTGGGTTGTTTGTTTTTTTGTTATTGAGCTGCATGAGCTGCTTGTAAATTTTGGAGATTAATCCTTTGTCAGTTGCTTCATTTGCAAATATTTTCTCCCATTCTGAGGGTTGTCTTTTGGTCTTTTTTATGGTTTCCTTTGCTATGCAAAAGCTTTGAAGTTTCATTAGGTCCCATTTGTTTATTTTTGTTTTTATTTCCACTTCTCTGGGAGATGGGTGAAAAAGGATCTTGCTGTGATTTATGACATAGAGTGTTCTGCCTATGTTTTCCTCTAACAGTTTGATAGTTTCCGGCCTTACATTTAGGTCTTTAATCCGTTAACTTATTTTTGCATATGGTGTTAGGGAGTGATCTATTCTCATACTTTTACTTGTGCCTGTCCAGTTTTCCCAGCACCACTTATTGAAGAGGCTGTCTTTCTCCACTGTACATTCCTGCCTCCTTTACCAAAGATAAGGTGACCATATGTGCATGGGTTTATCTCTGGGCTTTCTAACCTATTCCATTGATCTATCTTTCTGTTTTTGTGCCAGTACCATACTGTCTTGATTACTGTAGATTTGTAGTATAGTCTGAAGTCAGGAAGCCTGATTCCTCCAGTTCCATTTTTCTTTCTCAAGATTGCTTTCACTATTCGGGGTCTTTTGTGTTTCCATACAAATTGTGAAATTTTTTGTTCTAGTTCTGTGAAAAATGCCAGTGGTAGTTTCATAGGGATTGCATTGAATCTGTAGATTGCTTTGGGTAGTAGAGTCATTTTCACAATGTTGATTCTTCCAATCCAAGAACATGGTATATCTCTCCATCTATTTGTATCATCTTTAATTTCTTTCATCAGTGTCTTATAATTTTCTGCATACAGGTCTTTTGTCTCCTTAGGTAGGTTTATTCCTAGATATTTTATTCTTTTGTTGCAATGGTAAATGGTAGTGTTTTCTTGCTTTCACTTTCAGATTTTTCATCATTAGTGTATAGGAATGCCAGAGATTTCTGTGCATTAATTTTGTATCCTGCTACTTTACAAAATTCATTGATTAGCTCTACTAGTTTTCTGGTAGCATCTTTAGGATTCTCTATTTATAGTATCATGTCATCTCCAAACAGTGACAGCTTCACTTCTTCCTTTCTGATTTGGATTCCTTTTATTTCCTTTTCTTCTCTGATTGCTGTGGCTAAAAATTCCAAAACTATGTTGAATAAGAGTGGTGAGAGTAGGCAGCCTTGTCCCGTTCCTGATCTTATTGAAAATACTTTCAGTTTTTCACCATTGAGGATGATATTGGCTGTGGGTTTGTCATATATGGCCTTTACTATGTTGAGGAAAGTTCCCTCTATGCCTACTTTCTGCAGGGTTTTTATCAGAAATGGGTGTTGAATTTTCTCGAAAGCTTTTCTGCATCTATTGAGATGATCATATGGTTTTTCTCCTTCAATTTTTTAACATGGTTTCTCACGTTGATTGATTTGCGTATATTGAAGAATCCTTGCATTCCTGGAATAAACCCCACTTGATCATGCTGTATGATCCTTTTAATGTGCTGTTGGATTTTGTTTGCTAGTATTTTTTTGAGGATTTTTGCATCTATGTTCATCAGTGATATTGGCCTGTAGTTTTCTTTCTTTGCGACATCTTTGTCTGGTTTTGGTATCAGGGTGATGGTGGCCTCATAGAATGAGTTTGGGAGTGTTCCTCCCTCTGCTATATTTTGAAAGAGTTTGACAAGGGTAGGTGTTATTTCTTCTCTAAATGCTTGATAGAATTCGCCTATGAAGCCATTTGTTCCTGGGTTTTTTTTGTTGCAAAATTTTTAATCACAGTTTCAATTTCAGTGCTTGTGATTGGTCTGTTTATATTTTCAATTTCTTCCTGATTCAGTCTTGGCAGTTGTGCATTTCTAAGAATTTGTCCATTTCTTCCAGTTTGTCCATTTTATTGGCATAGAGTTGCTTGTAGTAATCTCTCATGACCTTTTGTATTTCTGCAGTGTCAGTTGTTACTTTTCCTTTTTCATTTCTAATTCTATTGATTTGAGTCGTCTCCCTTTTTTTCTTGATGAGTCTGGCTAATGGGTTATCAATTATGTTTTTCTTCTCAAAGAACCAGCTTTTAGTTTTATTGATCTTTGCTCTCATTTCCTTCATTTCTTTTTCATTTATTTCTGATCTGATTTTTATAATTTCTTTCCTTCCACTAACATTGGGTTTTTTTTTGTTCTTTCTCTAATTGCTATAGGTGCAACGTTAGGTTGTTTATTCAAGATATTTCCTGTTTATTAAGGTAGGATTGTACTGCTATAAACTTCCCTCTTATAACTGCTCTTGCTGCACCCCATAGGTTTTGGGTCGTCGTGTCTCCATTGTCATTTGTTTCTAGGTATTTTTTGATTTCCTCTTTGATTTCTTCAGGGATCTCTTCATTATTAAGTACTGTATTGTTTAACCTCCATGTGTTTGTATTTTTTACAGATCTTTTCCTGTAATTGATATCTAGTCTCATAGCGTTGTGGTCGGAAAAGATACTTGATACAATTTCAATTTTCTTAAATTTACCAAGGCTAGATTTGTAACCCGAGACATGGTCTATCCTGGAGAATGTTCCATGAGCACTTGAGAAAAATGTGTATTCTGTTGGTTTTGGATGGAATGTCTTATAAATATAAATCAAGTCCATCGTGTTTAATGTATCATTTAAAGCTTGTATTTCCTTATTTATTTCATTTTGGATGATCTGTCCATTGCTGAAAGCGGGGTGTTAAAGTTCCCTACTATGATTGTGTTACTGTCGATTTCCCCTTTTCTGGCTGTTAGTATTTGCCTTAAGTATTGAGGTGTTCCTATGTTGGGTGCCTAAATATTTACAATTGTTATATCTTCTTCTTGGATTGCTCCCTTGATCATTATGTAGTGTCCTTCTTTGTCTCTTCTAATAGTCTTTATTTTGAAGTCTATTTTGTCTGATATGAGTGTTGCTTCTCTCCAGCTTTCTTTTGGTTTCCATTTCCATGGAATATCTTTTTCCATCCTCTCACTTTCAGTCTGTATGTGTCTCTAGGTCTGAAGTGGGTCTCTTGTAGACAGTATATATATGGGTCTTGTTTTTGTATCCATTCAGCCAATCTGTGTCTTTTAGTGGGAGCATTTAATCCATTTACATTTAAGGTAATTATCAATATGTATGTCCCTACTCTTATTTTAATTGCTTCGGGTTTGTTAATGTAGGATTTTTCCTTCTCTTGTGGTTCTAGCCTAGAGAAGTTCCTTTAGCATTTGTTGTAAAGCTGGTTTGCTGGTGCTGAACTCTCTCAGCTTTTGCTTGTCTGTAAAGGTTTTAATTTCTCCATCAAATCTGAATGAGATCTTTGCTGGGTAGGGTAATCCTGGTTGTAGGTTTTTCTCCTTCATCATTTTAAATATGTACTGCCAGCCCCTTCTGGCTTGCAGAGTTTCTGCTGAAAGATCAGCTGTTAACCTTATAGGGATTCCCTTGTGTGTTATTTGTTGTTTTTCCCTTGCTGCTTTTAATATGTTTTCTTTGTGTTTAATTTTTGACAGTTTGATCAATATGTGTCTTGGTGTGTTTCTCCTTAGATTTATCCTGTTTGTGACTCTCTGTGTTCCTGGACTTGATTAAATATTTCCTTTCCCATATTAAGGAAGTTTTGAACTATAATCTCTTCAAATATTTTCTCAGTCCCTTTCTTTTTCTCTTCTTCTTCTGGAACCCCTATAATTTGAATGTTGGTGTGTTTAGTGTTGGCCCTGAGGTCTCTGAGACTGTCCTCAGTTCTTTACATTCTTTTTTCTTTAATCTTCTCTGCAGTAGTTATTTCCACTAGTTTATCTTCCAGGTCACTTATTCGTTCTTCTGCCTCAGTTATTCTGCTATTGATCCCATCTACAGTATTTTTAATTTCATTTATTGTGTTGTTCTTCATTGCTTGTTTCATCTTTAGTTCTTATAGGTCCTTGTTAAACGTTTCTTGCATTTTCTCTATTTCCAAGATTTTGGATCATCTTTACTATCATTATTCTGAAGTCTTTTTCAAGTAGACTGCCTATTTCCTCTTCATTTGTTAGGTCTGGTGGGTTTTTATCTTGCTCCTTCAACTGCTGTGTGTTTTTCTGTCTTCTCATTTTGCTTATCTTACTGTGTTTGGGGTCTCCTTTTTGCAGGCTGCAGGTTCATAGTTCCCGTTGTTTTTGGTGTCTGTCCCCAGTGGCTAAAGTTGGTTCAGTGGATTGTGTAGGCTTCCTGGTGGAGGGGAATAGTGCCTGTGTTCTGGTGGATGAGGCTGGATCTTTTCTTTCTGCTGGGCCAGTCCACGTCTGGCCGTATGTTTTGGGGAGTTGGTGGACTTATTATGATTTTAGGCAGCCTCTCTGCTAGTGGGTGGGGTTTTGTTCCTGTCTTGCTAGTTGTTTGGCATACGGTTTCTAGCACTGTAGCTTGCTGGTCGTTGAGTGAAGCTGGGTGCTGTTGTTGAGATGGAGCTCTCTGGGAGATATTTGCCCTTTGATATTATGTGGAGCTGGGAGGTCTCTTGTGGACCAGTGTCCTGAAGTTGGCTCTCCCACCTCAGAGCCACAACACTGACTCCTGGCTGCAGCACCAAGAGCCTTTTATCCACACAGCTCAGAATAAAAGTGAGAAATATGTAGAAAGGAAGGAAGGAAGGAAGGAAGAAAGAAAGAAAGAAAGAAAGAAAGGAAGGAAGAAAGAAAGAAAGAAAGGAAGGAAGGAAGAAAGAGAGGATAGAGGATAAAATAAAAAGTAAGATAAAATAAAGTTATTAAAATGAAAAATAATTATTAAGAAAAAAATTTTTTTAAGTGAAACAAACAGACAAAAAAATGGACGGATAGAACCCTAGGACAAATGGTTACAGCAAAGCTATACAGACAAAATCTCACACGGAAGCATACACATACACACTCACAAAAAGAGGAAAAGTGAAAAAATAATAAATCTTGCTCTCAAAGTCCATCTCCTCAATTTGGGATGATTCCATGTCTATTCATGTATTCCACAGATGCAGCATACATCAAGTTGATTGTGGAGCTTTAATCTGCTGCTTCTGAGGCTGCTGGGAGAGATTTCCCTTTCTCTTCTTTGTTTGCAAAGCTCCCAAGGCTCAGCTTTGGATTTGGCCCTGCCTCTGCGTGTAGATCTCCAGAGGGTGTCTCTTCTTCACTCAGACAGGACGGGGTTAAAGGAGCAGCTGCTTCAGGGACTCTGGCTCACTCAGGCCAGTGGGAGGGAGGGGTGCAAATGCCGGGTGAGCCTGCAGTGGCGGAGGCCAGCAGGACATTGCACCAGCCTGAAGCATGCCGTGCGTTCTCCCGGGGAAGTTGTCCCTGGATCCCGGGACCCTGGCAGTGGCCAGCTGCACAGGATCCCCGGAAGGGAGGTGTGGATAGTGACCTGTATTCACACACAAGCTTCTTGGTGGCGGCAGCAGCAGCTTTAGCATCTCATGCCCATCTCTGGCGTCCGTGCTGTTAGCCACAGCTCACGTCCGTCTCTGGAGCTCCTCTAAGCAGCACTCTTAATCCCCTCTCCTCACGCACCAGGAAATAAAGAGGGAAGAAAAAGTCTCTTCCCTCATCGGCAGGTCCAGACTTTTCCCCGGACTCCCTCCCCCTGCAGGCTGTGTTCACATCACCAACCCCAGTGTTCTCCCTGCACTCTGACCGAAGCCCATGCCTCAACTCCCAGGCCCACCCACCCTGGCAGGTGAGCAGACAAGTCTCTCGGGCTGGTGAGTCCTGATAGGCACTGATCCTCTGTGCAGGAATCTCTCCACTGTGCCCTCTGCACCCCTGTGGCTGCGCTGTCCTCTGCAGCTCTGAAGCTTCCCCCCTCCGCCACCCACAGTCTCCGCCCATGAAGGGGCTCCTAGTGTGTGGAAACCTTTCCTCCTTCACAGCTCTCTCCCACTGGTGCAGGTCCTGTCCCTATTCTTTTGTCTCTGTTTATTCTCTTTTTTTAATTCTCTTTTTCTTTTGCCCTACCCAGGTACGTGGGGAGTTTCTTGCTTTTTGGGAGGTCTGAGGTCTTCTGCCAGCATTCAGTAGGTGTTCTCTAGGAGTTGTTCCATGTATAGATATATTTCTGGTGTATCTGTGGGGAGGAAGGTGATCTCCCCATCTTACTCTTCTGCCATCTTCCTGATTCCTAAAGTAAAAAAATATCTCCTGGCTTGAATAGCATTCGGGAGGGGATGTATTAATTTCTTCTTTTCTGCAGCCATTCATGGGTGAACATTGTCAGAATGTCTCCCTGTGAGCTGCTAGTGTTAGAGGTTCTCCTGCAGAGGTGGGGGTGGCTCTGTTCGCCATGGGGACAAGGACAGTGGCAGCAGAAGTTCTTGGGAGTGTTCTAATTCATTCTTTTGCATGTAGCTGTCCAGTTTTCCCAGCACCACTTATTGAAGAGACTGTCTTTTCTCCATTTTATAATCTTGCCTCCTTTGTTGTAGATTAATTGACCATAGGTGTGTGGGTTTATCTCTGGACTCTCTATACTGTTTCAGTGATCTATATGTCTGTTTTTCTGCCAGTACCATACTGTTTGATGAATGTAGCTTTGTAGTATAGTCTGAAGTCAGGAAGCCTGATTCCTCTAGCTCCGTTTTTCTTTCTCAATATTACTTTGGCTATTTGGGATCTTTTGGATCTGCATACAAATTGTAAAATATTTTGTTCTAGTTCTGTGATAAATGCCGTTGGTAATTTGATAGGGATTGCATTGAATCTGTAGATTGCTTAGGGTAGTATAGTCATTTTCACAACATTGATTCTTCCAATCTAAGAACATGGTATATCTTTCCATCTGTTTGCATCATGTTCAATTTCTTTCATCAGTGTCTTATAGTTTTCAGAGTACAGGACTTTTGTCTCCTTAGGTAGGTTTATTCCTAGGTATTTTATTCTTTTTGTTGAAATGGTAAATGGGTTGTTTCCTTAATATCTCTTTCTGATATTTCATTTTTAGTGTATAAGAATGCAGTGCAGGGCTTCCCTGGTGGCGCAGTGGTTGAGAGTCCTCCTGCTGATGCAGGGGACATGGGTTCATGCCCCAGTCTGGGAAGATCCCACATGCCACAGAGCGGCTAGGCCCGTGAGCCATGACCACTGAGCCTGCGTGTCTGGAGCCTGTGCTCTGCAGTGGGAGAGGCCAAACCAGTGAGAGGCCCGCATACCGCAAAAAAAAAAAAAAAAAAAAAGAATGCAGTGCAAAATATTTCTGTGTATTAATTTTTATCCTGCAACTTTACCAAATTCATTGTTGATCTCTAGTAGTTTTCTGGTAGCATCTTTATGATTTTCTATGTATAGTATTATGTCATCTGCAAACAATGGCAGTTATACTTCTTTTCCAATTTGGATTCCTTTTACTTTTTTTTTTTTTTTTGTCTTCTCTGATTGCCATGGCTAGGACATCCAAAACTATTTTGAATAAAAGTGGTGACAGTGGCTATCCTTGTTTTGTTTCTGATCTAAGAGGTTTTTTCAGTTTCTAACCAGTGAGTTTGATGTTAGTTGTAGGTTTCTCATGTATAGCCTTTATTATGTGGTGGTAAGTTCCCTCTATGCCCACTTTCTGGAGAGTTTTTATGATATGTGGGTGTTGAATTTTGTCAAAAGATTTTCTATATATATTGAAATGATCATAACATTTTTGTTCTTCAATTTGTTGATGTGATATATCACATTGATTGACTTGTGATTATTGAAAAATGTTGCATCCCTGAGATAAATCCCACTTGACCATGGTGTATGATCCTTTTAATATACCACTGGTTTCTATTTGCTAGTATTTTGTTGAGGATTTTTTTGTCTATGTTCATAAGTGATATTGGCCTGTAACTTTGTGTGTGTGTGTGATATCTTTGTCTTGTTTGGATATCAGGGTGATGTTGACCTCAGAGAGGTATTCCTTCTTCAGCAATTTTTTGGAAGAGTTTCAGAATGATAGGGGTTAACTCTTCTCTAAATGTTTGATAGAATTCACCTGTGAAGCCATCTGGTCCTGGACTTTTGTTTTTTGGAAGTTTTTAAATCTCAGTTTCAAGTTCAGTACTTGTGATTAGTCTATTCATATTTTCTCTTTCTTCCTGGTTCAGTCTTAGAAGATTTTGCCTTTCTAGGAATTTGTCCATCTCTTCTAGGTTGTCCATTTTATTACTGTATAGCTGTTTGTAGTAGTCTCTGATGATCCTTTGTATTTCTGTGGTGTCCATTGTAACTTCTCCTTTTTCATTTCTAATTTTATCGAGTCCTTTCCCTTTTTCTCTTGATGACTCTGGCTACAGCTTTATCAATTGTGTTTATCTTTTCAAGGAACCAGCTCTTAGTTTCATTGATTTTTTCTATTGTTTTCTTTGTCTCTGTTTCATTTATTTCTACTCTGGTCTTTATGATTCTTTCCTTCTACTAACTTTGGGTTTTGTTTATTCTTCTTTCTCTAGTTGCTTTAGGTGTAAGATTATTTTGTTTATTTGTGATTTTTCTTGTTTCCTGAGCTAAGATTGTATTTCTATAAACTTCCTTCTTAGAACAGCTTTTGCCACGTCCCATAGATTTTGGATTGTCGTGCTTTCATTTTCATTTGTCTCTAGGTATTTTTTGATTTCCTCTTTGATTTCTTCAGTGATCCATTTGTTGCTTAGTAGCATATTGTTTAGCCTCCACGTATTTGTGTTTTTTACAGTTTTTTTTCCTTGTAGTTGATTTCTAATCTCATAGCATTGTGGTTGCAAAAGGTGCTTGATATGGTTTCAATTTTCTTAAATTTACTGAGGCTTGCTTTGTGGCCCATCATGTGATCAATCCTACAGAATGTTCTTATTTTTGTATCCATTCAGCCAGTCTATGTCTTTTTGTTGGAGCATTTAATCCATTTACATTTAAGGTAATTAATATATATGTTCCTATTGCCATTTTCTTGATTTTTATGGATTTGTTTTTGTCAGTCTTTTTTCTTCCCTTTCTTTTTTGTTCCCTTCTCTTGTGGCTTGGTAATTAACTTTAATATTGTGTTTGGATTTTTTTCTTTTTGTTTGTGTGTATCTATTGTAGGTTTTCAGCTTGTGGTTACCATGAGATTTTGATATAGCAGTCTATACATAAACAGGATTATTTTAAGATGCTGGTCTTTTAATTTCAAATGCATTTCCAATATCCTGCATTTGTGCTCTCCTTTTTCTCACAATTTCTGGTATTGATATCATATTTGTGTGCAGATAATTTTCTACCTTTACTGTATATTTGCCTTTACTGGTGAGCTTTTTCATTCATAATTTTCTTGTTTCTAGTAGTGGCTTTTTCTTTTCTGCTTAGAGAGTAGAGAAGAAATTCCTTTAGCATTTGTCACAAAGCTCATCTGGTGGTGCTGAATTCTCTTAGCTTTTGCTTGTCTGTAAAGCTTTTGATTTCTCCATCAAATCTGAATGAGAACCTTGCTGGGTAGAGTATTTTTTTCTTGTAGGGTCTTCCCTTTCATCTTTTTAAATACCACTCCCTTCTTGTCTGCAGTTTCTGCTGAGAAATCAGCTGATAAATTTATGGGAGTTCCCTTGTAAGTTATTTCTTTATTTTCCCCTGTTGCTTTCAATATTTTTGTCTTTAATTTTTCTTTTTTTGCCTTTAATTTTATCAATTTGATTACTCTGTGTATCAGTGTATTCCTCTCTGGGTTTATTCTGCCTGGACTCTCTGTGCTTCCTGGACTTAGGTGACTGTTACTTTTCCCATGTTAGGGAAGTTTTCAGCTATTATCTCTTCAAATATTTTCTCAGGCCCTTTATCTCTCTCTTCTCCTTCTGGGACCCCTATAGTGTAAATGTTGGTGTGTTTAATGTTGTCCCAGAAGTCTCTTAGACTGTGTTCATTTCACTTCATTCTTTTTTCTTTATTCTGTTCTGCAGCAGCGATTCCCACCATTTTGTCTTCCAGGTCACTTATTCATTCTCCTGCTCAGTTACTGTGTTTTTGAGTCCTTCTAGTGTATTTTTCATTTCAATTATTGTATTGTTTATCTCTGTTTATTTGTTCTTTAGTTCTTCTAGGTCTTTGTTAAACATTTCTTGCATCTTCTCTATCTGTGCCTCCATGTTTTTTTCTGATATCTTGGATCATCTTCACTATCATTACTCTGAATTCTTTTTCTGACAGATTGCCTGTGTGCACTTCACTTAGTTGCTCTCAGGTTTTATCTTGTTCCTTTATCTGGGACATATTACTCTGCCATCTCATTTTGTCTAACTTTCTGTGATTGTGGTTTACGTTCTGTAGGCTGCAGAATTGTAGTTCTTCTTACTTCTGCTGTCTGTCTTCTTGTGGATGAGGCTGTCTTAGAGGCTTGTGCTGGCTTCCTGGTGAGATAGTCTGGTTCCTGCCCACTGGTGGGTGGAACTGGATCTTGTCCCTCTGGTGGGTAGGACTGTGCTCAGTAAGACTTTAAGTAGCCTCTCTGTTGATGGGTGGGACTGTGTTCCTGCCCTGTTCATAGTTTGGCCTGAGGCATCCCAGCACTGGAGCCTACTGTTGGTTAGGTGGGGTTAGGTCTTGAGGAGAAAATGGTTGCCTTCAGGAGGGCTCATGTCAATGAGTACTCATCAGAACTACGGCTGCCAGTGTCTTTGTCCCTACAGTGAGTCACAACACCTCACCCCCATCTCTGCAGGAGACCCTCCAATACTAGCAAGTAGGTAGTTGGCCCAGTATCTTAAGAGGTCACTGCTTTTTTCCCTGAGTCCTGGTGCACAAAGGACCTTACATGAACCCTCCAAGAGTGGAGTTTCTGTTTCCCCCAGTCCTGTGGATTCCTGTGATCAAACCCCACTGGCCTTCAAAGCCAGATTCTCTGGGGGCTCCTCTTCCCATTACCAGACTCCCAGGCTGGGAAGCCTGACATAGGGTTTAGGACTTTCACTCCTGTGGGAGAAATTCTGTGGTATAATTATTTTCCAGTTTGTGGGTCACCCACCCAGCAGGTATAGGATTTGATTTTATAGTGATTGCACCCCTTCTACTGTCTTGTTATGATTTCCTTTTGTCTTTGGGTATAGGGTATTGCTTTTGGTAGATTCCAGCTTTTTTTCTTTTCTTTTTTTTTTTTGTCAATGGTCGTGCAGCAGTTAATTGTGATTTTGATGTTTTTATAAGAAAGTATAAGCTCACCTTCTTCTACTCTGCCATCTTGCCAGCCAATCCTATTTCTTTAATTTCTTATATTCAGCCTTATAAGCTCCTCCAGAAACCCAACCACTGACAACTTCTGTTTCTTATGTATCAAAAAAAAAAAACAAATTACCAGTCTTTACCTTCATTAATACTCTGTATTTCTTTATTCTCATAGCTTTCTCTTTTAATTCATTAACCATAAAATTTGGTTTGATCACCCTGCATAGGTCCCACAATGAATATAGTTTCTTAAACTCCTGTAACTTTCTAAAAACAACTTTCCTTTTGGTATCCAAAGTCCACGC
The DNA here is from genome assembly GCF_949987515.2 of Delphinus delphis. Classification (NCBI taxonomy): domain Eukaryota; kingdom Metazoa; phylum Chordata; class Mammalia; order Artiodactyla; family Delphinidae; genus Delphinus; species Delphinus delphis. Next base: position 58,318,010 of record NC_082695.1, read on the forward strand.
ATACTATGTCAGATCACAGATAAGAAAAAGGAGACAGGAAATTCCTAATCAAAGAAACAAACACAACAATCAGCAATAATATATGTGTCTGTGTTTGTGTATATATTTCATTGACTATTCATAGCACTTCTTTCTTTATATGAGCATTTTTGTGATCAGGAGCACATTTTTCTCATACCATGGTTATTTCATAAGTATCATATTAATATTTTTTAAAAGACATATAAATTAAGATCAAATGTCACCCAGCAGGAAGACAAAGGAAAAAATGATTTTCTTAAAGTTCTATATGTTGTCACCTGCTGTCTCTCTATTCTCCATCAGCCTTCCTTTTACAGTCCTTATGCTTTTAAACATTTTGCCAAATACTTGGTATTTAACAGCCACAGCTAACTAACCTCTGGCAGCATCAGGATTGTTGTTTTTGTTGTTGTTGTTATTATTATTCACTCTATAGGGTTGCCTCTACAGAGATCCTATCATGTGGTATTAAAACTCACTGCTTTTACCAACTCCTCCTGCTCCCAGCATTACCTCTGTGTACTCTCTGACCCTTACTGATGATCTGCTGGGGGAACAGCTGACTTCATTTTCTACCTCCATCTTACCAGAGGAATCAGAGGAGAAAAAAGAAGAAAAATGTTGCCCCTCTGGTTATCTGTCCCACCATTCTGCTACTCTATGTCAGGCTTTCTGATTTGGTGGTAAAGCACACAAATTGCCATGTCAGTTGTGTTCTTGGTGCTTTTATTTCTCTGGTACACTTATTTCAATATTGGTTAAGAGAAAGGAGTACATTGAAATGTCCTTTTACAGTAAATAAATGAATGGCTTGCCAAATATCAATGGACACAGAGAGGAAAATTTAGCTAGTGAATTGGCTTTAATCTCAATGTTTAACATATCTGTTCATATTCCTCAAATGGAAGTAAGGAAGATTTTCCCCTATATACATGGAAGATGAAAAACATAAAGTGCAAGGGGACTTTCCTAGGTACAAAGTCCTCTTTCTCTGCCTCTGCTTTGAAATTCTATATCACTCTACTCTAGTCCCTTCTTCTAAGTTACTAAGGGCCACAAGACATCCTCATTGACAATGGTTGAATTTTGGAGCATTCTAATGTTACAGAGTTTCAGTTTTATTAGTGAACTTTTGTGAATTTGCATACCTCATGCCTTGAAGAGTGCACCCAAGAGTCTGAGAGTATGTGTCTATGTATATCTGAGAGAGAGAGAAAAGGTGGGGAGCAGAAGAGAGAGAGAGAGAGAGAGAGAGAGAGAGAAGTATCTTCCAGGTGTGTAAATGATGATCGATATGAATATTTAAGTAAACAAAATCATTACACGGCAGATTGCTTTGCTCTTGGGAAAATTATTAAATGATTGACGTTTGCATTTTCTTCCTCTAACCTACTCTGGCACTTGCCATCCTTTTTTAATGTCACATGATTCTCTTTGAGTGCTCATCTCCATCAGTGAAGACCCAGGTGTTCAGTGTTTATTCAGAGGCACTCAACTCCTTGAGCAGGATCAAAGTACTCTCCACATCAGCTCTGTTAGCTGCTGCTCACCTTTCCAATCCTTCTTCGGGGACAAAGGAGAAACTAATTTAACAAGCAATTCCTTCAAAGTGAATGCATTAACTCTATTTATATGGATATCTTTCTAAACTCCTCTAGGAACTGCTAAGTCATCCAGTCACTGTAAGTGACACCCTACTTCACTGTAGGGGGAAGTTTGGCACATCGAGAGTTTTTTTCTCACTTCTTCAGTCACTGATAGGCAGAGCTCACGACACCTGTGTCTACAAAGCCATTCTTCCCTTCATTAGAGCATTTACAATCTTTATTACCATGATTTATTTACATTGCAGTTCACCTCACTAAAAAGTGATGACCCTACCTTAATTCATCTTTATCTCTCTAGAATTTAGCACAGTACCTGGCATGTGCTAGATGACTAAGACATTCTTGTTAAATGAAGGAATTAATTGCACTGAGTGACTGTCTATTGTCACTATTAATGAAATTAACCTTGAAACTCTATGATTTACTATTTATACCCTAATGAAAAGATAAATCAGAGAGGGAAGAAATTGCAACTTAGTTGATAATCTCTGAGTAAATTAATGTTTGTCATGTGCATTTTCAGCATGAAATTTAAGACCTTTGTAAACAAGATGATAGCACAATGCCTCATGACAAAAAGTGAATTGGAAACATCAAAGCCAAGGGATTAACAGAAAAGAGCTAACTTTGTAAATAGGAGTCAGTGTTCCATTTGCATGGTACAGACTTCTCTATCACACTGATCTCCTCATAAGCATATTCAGTAAAATTCACAGTAGGTGTTAATGCCTCTGGTTGTGGAAGGATTCATTTTATTCCAGAAGACTAATTAAGGTTGGAATATCTGAAAAGTGTGATCTCACATGAGATCTAAATAAGCTGTATTCATTCATTTATTCATTCAACATGGATTCATTCATAAAATATGGATTAATTTGCTCATTCTCAAAATCATTTATTCAAATGTGTTAAGGTTTTTAGAAAAATAAAGGAATACACAATATAGTCCATGAGCTCAAAATGATTATACCCTCGTGTGGGAGAAAGACACCTGCATAATCACTGGAATAAGCCAGAATGTCTCAGATAATTGAATAAATGAATGAGCAGAGTCTGATAGGAACACGGGGGAAGGAGAGACTGATTACAAATAGGAAGACAAGGTGAGATGCCAGAAAGAGTACCTCAGGCTAGATTTAAAGTCAGAATTCAAATGGAGGAAATTACTAAAAACAGGGGTATTGAAAGTTTAGAGAATAGGGTGGTTGGTGAACTGCAAGTTAATGATATGTTGTTGATGCATAAAAACATAGAAACATAGTCTAAAAGTTGGATTATAGATGAATCACAAAGAACTTTAAATTATTGCATACAGTGTGAATTTCTTTTTTATCTATCTATCTATCTAAGCTTTCACAAAGCACGATGTCCAATTTGAAGCAGAACAGTGAATGACATAAGCTTCTGATTAAAAGAAAATCTTCTCTAACTGAAGCTACTTTTCTTCTATTAAATTTTGGGGGCTTTCTCAAATTCCTGTGCTTTGGAACTAAGTGAAATTTCTATATATTTATTATTTTTGAGGTCACTAATTTGACACTTAGCATTCTCAATTCCTCTCTATAGCTTGTCAGTTTTACAAAGAGAAACTATGGTGGAAAGCTAATGGTTTGAAATGATATCTAGCAAAAAGCCTAGAAATAGCATCTCCAGAATTCTAACCAATATACTTATCAAGACGTAGAAAACAGAGAAACAATTACACTGAAGACAAAGCCAAAGAAAAATCAGGAAAAAAAAAAATCACTGACAGTTTTGGACTTGGCTTGATGAAATCAACCAGTCTGCTGTCTTAAAAATCAATATGGAAAACTGTGAAACTTCCTGCAATCTACCCCTTGGTTTAGAGATGAGGGTGTGAACTAAACATGAAATTGTAAATGGATTATTCCACTTTCCTACTCCTGTTTTATGAGATGGTCAGAAGCCCACTTTCCCATCACCATTAATAAAATCTATATATAATTGCAACTCACAGAAAATGGCAGTGTGTCAGGTGCATGAGAGAGGCATAGATAGTTAAGCACTGCACTCTGGAAAGTTAGTCTCAACAAAACCAGAAAAATGAATAGCCCTAGAAAGAAGACATGCTAGATATTGTGGATTACATAAGTACTCCTGTTCAGGAAACTAAGAGTGAGGCCCAAGCAGTCTTGTCAAATAAGCTTAGATAGATCTACACATTTGTGGAACAGTAATCAGAAAGGGAGTTTTCTAGAAAAAATATGTGCACAAGTAAAAGAAATGCTATCACAATGACAAAGAGAAAAATCAGATCTATGAAAACCTTCAAATTCTGTAATTTTTGCTCCAAAAAAAAATTCACAAATTCTTAAGAGTATGCTAGAACATGGCCTCTATAGAAAAGTAGAAAGCTTAAAAAGGGAAAAATCTTTATACAAAAGTAGTATATATGCTGTATAAAGAGATAGATCTCAGATTAAAGTACAGTGGTAGGAGATACAATATAACAATCATAAAGTGAGGCAAGTTATTTTAGTACCAAACACCAGAACTGGCACATAGTGGGTTCTCATTAAACATCAGCTCCTGTATGCAATGACAACAGACTGATAAAAAAATAATAGAAAGTAATATTGAAAAATGAAAAGAAACATGTTACAATAACGGATTTTAAAGCCAAACTGAAGATGGTAAAATCATATTTGACATTATTAAAACTAAAATCAGTGTAGTGGAGGAAAAAGTTAAGATTCAGAGGGAAAGGAAGTTGATGACAATGATGAAAGAAGTGGTAGAGATGGAGGACATGGGACTTTCACCCAATTCCTTTTTCTTACTATTCCTCTTAGAGAAATGGAGAATGAATACACTATGTGTAGTGCTGGATTTGATGCAACACAACAGTTAAATGATAAGGTCAGAAACCAGCTGCTGTAGGAACAGGTGTAGGGCAGGTAAAAAAAAAATTTTACAGTTAACTGCTACATGTGTTCCCTGGGGAAGAAATATAAGGAATGGTATCTTGGAAAGAAATCAAAACAGAAGACAGAAGTGGTTAGCCTGAGGAAAGAGTTTGACATCACACCAATACTGTGGAAACAAAGAAATATCAGGAAAAAAACAAAAACAAAAACAAATCAGACACTGGGGGGATCCAGCCAGGAGAAATTTCCTGAACTGACAAATTCATGTTTAATTAGATGTCTTCACATGTTATATGGGAAATAGCTCCTCCAGGGGCCAACCTTACCTAGAGAGGATCTGATTTCCAGAAAATATGTTATTTATATCAATCCAAATAAGTAATTAATGTGTCAGGTTTTGAGCCCACGTGAGAGGTCTTATTTTGCTACTGAGCACAGTTCATTAAGATGCCTTTATTTATATGATCTAAATAAAGATGTATGAGACCTAAAGAGTGAAACGGGAGTCAGTGGTGAAAGAGTTTCCAGAGCCTCAGTCCATGTACCTTGTCAGATCAAGAGCCTCTGTTTGTGATGAGGAGAACTTGAAACCAAGCATGACCCTGTGGGAACTTCCTTGGAACATGCTCCCATGTCACTCGCCTCCTTTTTGTAGAAAAACTTTAGCCTCCAAGGCCTCCCTTGAGTTCTAAAGAGCAAATTTAATCAGAGAAGTGAGAAAAATACAGAAATAAAAGAAATCAGTCAAGGCAAAATAATGAGCTTAGCCATAAAACAAAATCAAGGACCTTCAGTGCCTCCTCAAGGGTTATAGATAATATCCTGAGCCACATCCTTGAGCTGCTTTGCAGATACTAAAATGCCCACCAGGTGGAGGAGGTTAACTGCATGCTGACTACCAGCAAATAGACTCCAGAACAGTCAGAACAAGAAGGTTGATGACTGAGATTCCTGAAATATCACCATGTTACCCCACCATCAACCAATCAGAGAATTGTGCAAGAGCTGATCAGGCACCCTGTGACATTTTCCATCACACTCTCTTTAAAACCACTTCCCTGAAGGTCATTGGGGAGTTTGGATCTTTTAAGCACAAGCTACCCCTTCTACTTGCTTGGCACTATGCAATAAACATTGTACTTTCCTTCACCACAACCTGGTGTCAGTAGATTGTTTGACTTTGCTTCACATTGGGCAAGTGGACTAAAATTTAATTCAGTGATAAACTTCAGAGCCATTAAAACCTGCAGCTGCCTTAAGCACCTTGTATCATGTTAATTCTGTGCCTATTGAGCAGAATTCTGGTTTAAATTTGACCTTCCAGGAAAATACTCTGAGTCTTGAACTCTAGAATAGAAAGATTTTGCCAGTCGCCTAGACCTAAGTCCCCATTTTAACATCCTCCTCCACATCCCAGATTTGCATTCATATAGCTTTGCCTCAATACTTCAGAGATTTGGAGCTCAGGGTGAACTAGTTCAGTGTTTTAATATTGTGATTATTGCAAAAAGTTGATTTATATTGAGTTGAAGTCTTTCTCTTGATATCTTCTACTTATTTCAGTTCTGCTTTTGGAAGTGAATTGGAAACAGTCTAGTCCCACTTTGATGAGAAAGCCCTTTGCACTCTTTAGCACATTAACTGTGTCTTCTTTTGCTCTTCTATCTGGGCACAACACCACAGGTTTCTGTAATGGTTCTGTGATATGGATTAAAGACTTCAGTATCCTACTTACCGTCATACAAAAGGCCTCTTCTAAATTCTTCCTGTTGCTTTATCTTAGAAAATTTATATAATGTCTGTCTGTCCACCCAGATAACTAACATAAATATGATCCTTCTAAAGTGAGGCTGGAAGAAATGATAAAAATCACATGCAATTGTAGTATCCAACAAACCTTCAGTACTGTTCTATGTGGCCCCAAACCCCAACTGCAGTAATTCTTGGGTTTAATTGCTGTTACATATATATATATGGCACAGCCTCCATTTTTTTCCAAAAGTGGAATTGTGCTTAGATGCAGAAGTGCTTCAACCAAATTCCTGAAAAGCAGAGGCCATGAAATAATCACTAACTGTGAATTTCTTCTTGCTTGCTGATGCACTTAGTACATCTCATAAATACCCCCAAATAGACCAGAAATATAAAGTGTAGTGGATTTTGGTGGTTAATCTCTAATTGGGAACTCTAAGGAAATAATGTGAGCTAGATATTAGACAAATTAAAAGTAAGACAAAGTTCTTATTAAGATTGGTAGGTGTCTCTAAGTACACACATTAAGCCTTTTAAAGGATCAAAAATATTGCTGAGGTATTATTGAGTTTGCAGAAGAAATATCAGGATACATAAGGGAAAGGATTACTATTCACCAAGCCTTCAGTTCTCTGCAGTCTCAGAAAGGAATGAGGTTGGCTAAGAACTGAGGCAGAAATATCAGTAGATATCTGATATATGCTTAAAATAGAAAGTAAGAGTCTTCCGACTTGAAGCCCAGCTGAGCTTTTTTTACAGACAGGAGTTCTCAGAAACTTAGATTTTCAAACAAGAAAAAGATCAGTTGAAAATAACATATCTAAGTCATTCTTAGCAATGAACAAGTTTAACAGAAATAGTCTTATGAAGATTCTACAACTAATAAAAAGAAATCTTAGAGCTGCAGGAGTGTTGAGAGTTTGTCCCAGCAAAGTTTGCCGCTTAATTAGGGATCCCCACAGATGGTCCTGCTGTTTCTGCTTGAATCCCTTCAGTGACAGCAAACCTAGTCTTCAGCATGAATCCAAGGTGCCAGTGATAGCTCAATTAGGGACCTAGAACTAAAAGACATGATTTAATTCTTAACTCTGCAATTTATTGCAAGGATGAAGCACTATGCTTTAGAATTTCCATATATATATATATATATATGAAAATAGAAATAACATCCATCACAGACTATAAAAATATAGCTGGATTTTGTTTATTACAAAATGTAAAAGAAACATATAGTATATGGTTCTTTCATTATTAGTTCTTTTTGAGGACTCTAATATATTGAAGTAAAATTGGTTTCTTTGTAATTTCTTCCCATTTGCTTTGGTTTTACTGTGTGCAACAGCAAGGAGCAAATACATCCTTCTCAAAACTAAATGGTCACATGTTTGGAGGTAGTTATTTTTCTCCAGATTAGATTTGCCTTTTAGAGACAAGTACCCTGTTACTATTAGGGTTTCTCTTGACAGACACATTCTCTATTATACTACTTACATTCCTCTGTGCATATCTTATCCAGTTTCTCAGAGTTGCTCTTATAATGGTGGACTAAAAATTAGCATAACACTTCCAGTATCACTGAGCACTTCTGGATACAATGAGATGACTCAGAACCAGGATTCTATGCTTTTATTTAGGCATCTTTAGCCATGCACTTGTTAAAATAATTTTCTTTTCCTTTGCACATTCATGTTCATTCAAATCCTCCCTTTACTGTTTATCTTGTGACGGTTACTGATTTCACTAAATGGATGGTCAAACATTTAAATATGGAGATTATTCCTTTGAAACCCTAATGGCACCTGGCATAGTGCTGGGCTCATATATTAAACTGAGTTAAACTGTACTTGAAACTTCAACAGACAACAACCTAGTTAATGTCCCAGCACCCTCCTAGAGTTATTTATTTGAATATTCTTCTCACACAAGGTAAGAACACTTGAATCACAGGAAAGAAGAAAAGGGGAGGGGGGCTGGCAAAGATCACCTGCCTCCAATGTAATTAATCTGTGTTCAATGAAAGCCTACACTGTGAATATTCAGTGTAATATTCATGTATAATCCACACAATAATACTCCCATTGCATCACATGAAAACTTAGGACATGCTGGCCTCTCTTTAAAAAATGAACACACCTCAATAAAAACTTGCTAATACGTTAGCAAATTATTGTTCCCTTTAACAAGTCCACCTTGCAAAGTGTTCCTTAATAGCATCCCAGTCTCCCAATACGTTTGTCTCCAACCATTTGATTGAGAAGACATGGGGAATGAGGAGAAGGGGAAGTGAAACTTAAAGCTCAAGGGTTTGGAGCCACTCCTAATTGAAGGTCAATCAGAAAAATATTGAGTATCTGGCAATGAAGATCTAAATCAGAAGCAAGCGAGAGTTGAACTTGCAAAGGCTGTGTCCTCACAGCGCGCTGCAGGAGGCACTGATTACATTGGGTGGACTTGCCCAGCCCTCATCCAGTCCCACCACTGAACAAGGCTGCTCCTCAAAAGTTACAGAGGACTGAGTGTGTCTTGGGCACTTAGCCTGCTCTTTTTTTTTTATCAACAAGAGGTTTCTTTTGTTCTATCCTCTGTAAATATGTTACATGACTTATAGCCTTCTTTCTCATATTTTTCTTTCCTTCTTTTATTTTCCTCTCAGCATTCTTTTTTTTTTTTAGAAGATGTTGGGGGTAGGAGTTTATTAAGTAATTTATTTATTTTTGCTGTGTTGCGTCTTCGTTTCTGTGCAAGGGCTTTCTCTAGTTGTGGCAAGTGGGGGCCACTTTTCATCAGGGTGCGCAGGCCTCTCACTATCACGGCCTCTTTTGTTGCAGAGCACAGGCTCCAGACACACAGGCTCAGTAGTTGTGGCTCACGGGCCTAGTTGCTCCGCAGCACGTGAGATCCTCCCAGACCAGGGCTCGAACCTGTGTCCCCTGCATTAGCAGGGAGATTCTCAACCACTGTGCCGCCAGGGAAGCCCATCCTCTCAGCATTCTTAATGCTCCAAATTGTGAGCAATTTCTATTCTCCTACCTTTTAAAGCTATTTTAGGAAGCTATTTAAACCTGTGGTAGCAGAAACTCTGACATTTTTATTAGATCAGAGGAGTGTTTTTAGACAGTTGAAGACTTTTTTGTCACACCCATTAAATTTGGAGATGGAGTTTCACAGAGGAAGGTGTGATTAGGTCAGCTATAAGATACACAAGAAATAACCCCAGCTGCTTCCTTACATCTGCAATGGTAAGAAAAGCTCTTAGGATTTCTGCCTCCGTGGTGCCTCAGGCTGCCGTTGCAACTAAGGGAATATGTGGCTTTCTGAGGTAAAAGTTCAGGTTGACTTCTCTGGATTGTGATTTTGAGATTAATAACTGCCCCACACCCCAGGGAGCTCCACTGGAGAGAATTTTGAAGTTATGAATGTTTTCTTCAAATTGGGAAACTGGGCCTCTTAGAGCAAGAAGTCTTCACTCCAAGCTGTCTGTATTAAAAAAAAACAAAACAAAGAAAACAGCCCATCACTTCCAGCTGATGACACACTGCTGGGGAGGAAGATTTAGCACCAAAAAGTGTTTACATTTTCAGCTGAGAACAGTTGACTTTCACAAAATGACCCAAATCGACATGCTGCTCTCCCAGATCCTATATTTTAAAAAGGAAAGAAATCAGTTATACATGCAAACAGGCCTAATGGAATTCTCCTTCCCTGTCATTTTTCTTTGTAAATAAAAATATTAGTTCTTTATATAATAAAAATCAAATTAATAAAAGTTATACTTGTTCACAGTTTACAGATTCTAATAAGCCCAGAAAGGCCAGGATAAAAATTAAAACTTAAACAAAAACTTAAATTTTGAAGAGGAACTGGGAATCAACAACACTAGATATGGCAGAAGTAAACTGACAATCGGGTTGGAAAAATCCACTTCGCACTTCCTATCAGCATATGTCACAGGTGAATGATCTTATTTTAGTTTAAATGCTTCATTACCATTTCCAAAACAGAAATTGATATAACCCACATTTTAATTTGGATAGAAAGTAGGAAATTTTGAATAGAAAATAAGAAAAAATTTACTGTGAAATACAAAGTGTGCCAAATTTTGATTACCAATTTTCAGATGAAAAATAATTCAGGTACTTTTTCTGATTATATTTTGAAACCATCTTTCTTAAAGACATTTCTTAAACACTTTGAATGTGTACAGCATGGTTTTTCTGTGATATTGCTTTAGATATCAATTTCTGTCTTGATCCACTCATATAATGAGTTTGCATAAATTATTTAGGGTTATCTATTAGCTGAGATTGCATGGGGATCTTGTGTAAATTGGTCTTACAATATAAGCACAGTATATGGGCAACTTTATGATGAATTTGAGAATACTAGGAAGAGAATCTTACCTTCAAATGTACCTAAATGTGAGTTTGCTATTGGTGTGCTATTGCTGCCTGCCAGAGGCCAGGGATGGTTTGGAAACTGAAGGATGGCCCAGTTCGCAAAAGGTGGAGGAGGTGAAAAGACACCCAGACCAATTCAACTGCACCATCTAAACACATTATTGTAGACAAACTACAGTTAATGAGAAAATATAAAATCAAACTATTGTAGCTTTCTCAAGACTATGGATTCTCTGATGATGCACTTCCCATTTTGATCATCGTGCTCCCTTCCCTGAATCTTCAGTCTTTAGAAAAAGGCATGCTATAAAGAACATGAATGCCAAGGTGAAGAAGCTGGATCCATTCACATGCCAATTCTAGAGTGGAAGTGAGTTTTCTGCATGCTGAAGTGTGGCCCAGAGAGACATGGCACAGGCAGGTCCTGGAAACTACTTATCAGGTGTGTAAGTGCTTATGTTTCCTTCTTTTTTTAATATTGAAGCATTCCTCCCTCCAATCTAATTTTATTAAGTCCATTATAATTGTGCCTTGTTTGATATTTAATATAAAATATCATGACTAATCAATGTAAATGGGAACATGAAGCAACTAAGGTTTTTTTCATAGCATAAAGTATCATTATTAATTTTTTCAGGAGTAAGAAGCATTGCTTTTAATGACAATCCAGTTTTCTGTTGTTGCTGTTGTTCATAACATCTTTATTGGAGTATAATTGCTTTACAATGGTGTGTTAGTTTGTGCTTTATAATAGAGTGAACCAGTTATATATATACATATGTTCCCATATCTCTTCCCTCTTGCATCTCCCTCCCTCACACCCTTCTTATCCCACCCCTCTAGATGGTCAAAAACCACCTAACTGATTTCCCTGTGCTATGCAGCTACTTCCTACTAGCTATCTATTTTATGTTTCGTAGTGTATATATGTCCATGCCACTCTCTCACTTTGTCACAGCTTACCCTTCCCTCTCCCCATATCCTCAAGTCCATTCTCTAGTAGGTCTCTGTCTTTATTCCCGTCTTACCCCTAGGTACTTCATGACCTGTTTGGTTTTTTTTCTTAGATTCCATATATATGTATTAGCATATGGTATTTGTTTTTCTCCTTCTGACTTACTTCACTCTGTATGACAGACTGTAGGTCCATCCATTTCACTACAGATAACTCAATTTCGTTTCTTTTTATGACTAAGTAATATTGCATTGTACATATGTGCCATATCTTCTTTATCCATTCATCTGTTGATGGACACTTAAGTTGCTTCCATGCCTGGCAATTGTAAATAGAGCTGCAATGAACACTTTCGTAAATGACTCTTTTTGAATTATGGTTTTCTCAGGGTATATGCCCAGGAGTGGGAAGGCTGGGTCGTATGGTAGTTCTATCTGTAGTTTTTAAAGGAACCTCCATTCTATTCTCCATAGTGGCTGTATCAATTTACATTCCCACCAACAGTGCAAGAGTGTTCCCATTTCTCCACACCCTCTCCAGCATTTATTGTTTCTAGATTTTTGATGATGGCTACTCTGACCAGTGTGAGATTATATCTCATTGTAGTTTTGATTTGCGTTTATCTAATGATTAATGATATTGAGCATTCTTTCATGTGTTTGTTGGCAACATGTATAGCTTCTTTGGAGAATTGTCTATTTAGGTCTTCTGCCCATTTTGGGATTGGGTTGTTTGTTTTTATTGTTACTGAGCTGCATGAGCTACTTGTAAATTTTGGAGATTAATCCTTTGTCAGCTGCTTCATTTGCAAATATTTTCTCCCATTCTAAGGGTTGTTTTTTGGTCTTGTTTATGGTTTCCTTTGCTGTGCAAAAGCTTTGAAGTTTCATTAGGTCTCATTTGTTTATTTTTGCTTTTATTTCCATTCCTCTAGGAGGTGGGTCAAAAAGGATCTTGCAGTGATTTATGTCATAGAGTGTTCTACCTATGTTTTCCTCTAAGACTTTGATAGTATCTGACCTTACATTTAGGTCTTTAATCCATTTTGAGTTTATTTTTGTGTATGGTGTTAGACAGTGTTCTAATTTCATACTTTTACATGTACCAGACCAGTGTTCTCAGCACCACTTATTGAAGAGGCTGTCTTTTCTCCACTGTATATTCTTGCCTCCTTTATCAAAGATAAGGTGAACCTATGTGCGTGGGTATATCTCTGGGCTTTCTATCCTGTTCCATTGATCTATATTTCTGTTTTTGTGCCAGTACCATACTGTCTTGATTACTGTAGCTTTGTAGTATAGTCTGAAGTCAGGAAGCCTGATTCCTCCAGCTCCATTTTTCGTTCTCAAGATTGCTTTCACTATTCGGGGTCTTTTGTGTTTCCATACAAATTGTGAAATCTTTTGTTTTTGTTCTGTGAAAAATGCCAGCGGTAGTTTGATAGGGATTGCATTGAATCTGTAGATTGCTTTGGGTAGTAGAGTCATTTTCACAAGGTTCATTCCTTGAATCCAAGAACATGGTATATCTCTCCATCTATTTCTATCATCTTTAATTTCTTTCATGAGTGTCTTATAATTTTCGGCATAAAGGTCTTTTTTCTCCTTAGGTAGGTTTATTCCTAGATATTTTATTCTTTTTGTTGCAGTGGTAAATGGGAGTGTTTTATTAATTTATCTTTCAGATTTTCATCACTAGTGTATAAGAATGCCAGAGATTTCTGTGCATTAATTTTGTATCCTGCTACTTTACCAAATTCATTGATTAGCTCTAGTAGTTTTCTGGTAGCATCTTTGGGATTCTCTATGTATAGTATCATGTCATCTGCAAACAGTGACAGTTTTGCTTCTTCTTTTCCAAATTGGATTCCTTTTATTTCTTTTTCTTCTCTGATTGCTGTGGCTAAAACTTCCAAAACTATGTTGAATAAGAGTGGTGGGAGTGGGCAACCTTGTCTTGTTCCTGATCTTAGTGGAAATGGTTTCAGTTTTTCACCATTGAGGACGATGTTGGCTGTGGGTTTGTCATATATGGCCTTTAATATGTTGAAGAAAGTTCCCTCTATGCCTACTTTCTGCAGGGTTTTTATCAGAAATGGGTGTTGAATTTTGTCGAAAGCTTTCTCTGCATCTATTGAGATGATCATATGGGTTTTATCCTTCAGTTTGTTAATATGGTGTATTACGTTGATTGATTTGCATATATTGAAGAATCCTTGCATTCCTGGAATAAACCCCACTTGATCATGGTGTATGATCCTTTTAATGTGCTGTTGGATTCTGTTTGCTAGTATTTTGTTGAGGATTTTTGCATTTATGTTCATCAGTGATATTGGCCTGTAGTTTACTTTCTTTGTGACATCCTTGTCTGGTTTTGGTATCAGGGTGATGGTTGCCTTGTAGAATAAGTTTGGGAGTGTTCCTCCCTATGCTATATTTTGGAAGAGTTTGAGAAAGATAGGTTTTAGCTCTTCTCTAAATGTTTGATAGAATTCGCCTGTGAAGCCATCTGGTCCTGGGTTTTTGTTTGTTGGAAGATATTTAATCACAGTTTCAATCTCAGTGCTTGTTAATGTCTGTTGATATTTTCAATTTCTTCCTGGTTCAGTCTCAATAGGTTGTGCATTTCTAAGAATTTGTCCTTGGCTTCCAGGTTGTCCCTTTTATTGGCATAGACTTGCTTGTATTAATCTTTCATGATCCTTAGTATTTCTGCAGTGTCAGTTGTTACTTCTTCTTTTCCATTTCTAATTCTATTGATTAGAGTCTTCTCCCTTTTTTTCCTGTTGGGTCTGGCTAATGTTTTATCAATTTTTTTTATCTTCTCAAAGAACCAGCTTTTAGTTTTATTGATCTTTGCTCTCATTTCCTTCACTTCTTTTTCATTTATTTCTGATCAGATCTTTATGATTTCTTTCCTTCTGCTAATTTTGGGAGTCTTCTGTTCTTCTTTCTCTAATTGCTTTAGCTGCAAGGTTAGGTTTATTATTTGAGAAGGTTCCTGTTTCTTAAGGTAGGATTATATTGCTATAAACTTCCCTCTTAGAACTGCTCTTGCTACATCCCATAGGTTTTGGGTCGTCGTGTCTCCATTGTCATTTGTTTCTAGGTATTTTTTGATTTCCTCTTTGATTTCTTCAGTGATCACTTTGTTATTAAGAGGTGTATTGTTTAGCCACCATGTGTTTGTACTTTTTACAGATCTTTTCTTGTAATTGATATCTAGTCTCATAGCATTGTGGTCAGAAAAGATACTTGATATCATTTCAATTTTCTTAAATTTACCAAGGCTAGATTAGTGACCCAAGATATGATCTATCTTGGAGAATGTTCTATAAGCACTTGAGAAAAATGTGTATTCTGTAGTTTTTGGAGAGAATATCCTATAAATATCAATTAAGTCCATCTTGCTTAATGTATCATTTAAAGCTTGTGTTTCCTTATTTATTTTCATTTTGGATGATCTGTCCATTGGGGAAAGTGGGTGTTAAACTCCCCTAGTATGAATGTGTTGCTGTCGATTTCCCCTTTTATGGCTGTTAGTATTTGCCTTATGTATTGAGGTGCTTGTATGTTGGGTGCATAAGTATTTACAATTGTTATATCTTCTTTTTAGATCGATCCCTTGATCATTATGTAGTGTCCTTCTTTGTCTCTTGTAATTGTCTTTATTTTAAAGTCTATTTTGTCTTATATGAGAATTGCTACTCCAGCTTTCTTCTGATTTCCATTTGCATGGAATATCTTTTTCCATCCCCTCACTTTCAGTCTGTATGTGTCTCTAGGTCTGAAGTGGGTCTCTTGTAGACAACATATATATGGGTCTTGTTTTTGTATCCAATCAGCCAGTCTGTGTCTGTTGGTGGGAGCAGTTAATCCATTTACATTTAAGGTAATTATCAATATGTATATTCCTATTCCCATTTTCTTAATTGTTTTCGGTTTGTTTATTGTAGGTCTTTTCGTTTTTTTGTGTTTTTACCTAGAGAAGTTCCTTTAGCATTTGTTGTAAAGCTGGTTTGGTGGTGCTGGACTCTCTCAACTTTTGCTTGTCTGTAAAGGTTTTAATTTCTCCATCAACCCTGAATGAGATCCTTGCTGGGTAGAGTAATCTTGGTTGTAGGTTTTTCTCCTTCATCACTTTAGTTATGTCCTGCCACTCTCTGCTGGCTTGCAGAGTTTCTGCTGTAAGATCATCTGTTAACCTTATGGGGAATCCTTTGTGTGTTATTTGTTGTTTTTCCCTTGCTGCTTTTAATATGTTTTCTTTGTATTTTATTTTTGATAGTTTGATTAATATGTGTTTTGGCATGTTTCTCCTTGGATTTATCCTCTATGGGACTCTCTGTGCATCCTGGACTTGATTAACTATTTCCTTTCCCATATTAAGGAAGTTTTCAACTTTAACCTCTTCAAATATTTTCTCAGTCCCTTTCTTTTTCTCTTCTTCTCTGAGACCCCTATAATTTGAATGTTGGTGTATTTAATGTCCCAGAGGTCTCTGAGATTGTCATCAGTTCTTTTAATTCTTTTTTCTTTAATCTTCTCTGCAGTACTTATTTCCACTATTTTATCTTCCAGATCACTTATCCGTTCTTCTACCTCAGTTATTCTGCTATTGTTCCCTTCTAGAGTATTTTTAATTTCCTTTATTGTGTTGTTCATCATTGCTTGTTTCATCTTTAGTTCTCCTAAGTCCTTGTTAAATGTTTCTTGCATTTTCTCTATTCTATTTCCAAGATTTTGAATCATATTTACTATCATTATTCTCAATTCCTTTTTAAGTATACTGCCTATTTCTTCTTCATTTCTTAGGTCTGGTGGGTTTTTACCTTGCTCCTTCATCTGCTGTGTGTTTTTCTGTCTTTTCATTTTGCTTATCTTACTGTGTTTGGGTTCTCCTTTTCGCAGGCTGCAGGTTCGTAGTTCCCGTTGTCTTTGTGTCTGTCCCCAGTGGCTAAGGTTGGTTCAGTGGGTTGTGTAGATTTCCTGGTGGAGGAGACTAGTGCCTGTGTTCTGGTGGATGAGGATGAATCTTGTCTTTCTGGTGTACAGGTCCACATCTGGTGGTGGAACAAGCTAATTTTTAATGGGTCAGAAGTAGATTGATTAGCAACAGAATGATAACCTGGCTGACAAATGCACTGGATTTGTCGAATAGGTGAAGGTCAGAAAGAAGCAAGAAGGACTGAGGAACTGAGCTGGGAAATAGAAAAGGAAAAATAGCAGGGGGGATTTAAAGAAATTGGGCAGGGGTTATTTTTTTCCCTCAGTTAATATGTACTTCTCCAACCTTGTCATTTCACCAGAGAGGAATATTGGCTAGATGAGGAAGTGAGTGAGGACTGGCTGTGGGTGCTATTAAAGGTAGGAGGAACTAAGTTACAAGTATGTATAACACATGTGACACCTGTTGCCATGGAGTTAACAACCCACAGAGGAAGATGGCCATGCAAATAAACAGCTCAAAAGAAAGTAAACCTTTATAATACTGTGAAGAGACTAGTGACTGGTCTTCCAAGAGAGAACCTCTTAGACTTCAGGGAAACAAAAAATGCACACTAAAATAAACTAAAGGAAAGTTAGCCCAAACATAGAGCTTGAAAATAGTGGTAATATTATTCCCACTTGGATTTTGGACAGATACTACATTTACTATCATTTAATCCTCACTTAAGTATACATGAGGTAAGGATTAATATTGCCACTTGTCAGCGAGGAAGCCAAGGCCTATGGATATTTGGTAACACAAGCAGGATCACCATGACAGTGACAGGATTCAAAATTTCATCTGTAGTCTTTCAGTTAGGCCTTGGGACTCCTCATTCATTTCTTCATAGGTATATTATAAAAAGCAAATAAAGATTGCACATTTTCTGAAGTTTTCTGTTTTGTGCTATGGCATTATAGGGGTATATTCCTGCAGGGACCTTGCCCAGAACTTGAAGGAAAAACCAGTAGCATTGTATTCATGGGATCTCTCTACTCAGTAAGACACAATCCTTCCCCATGAGTCTGGTACCAATTCTTGTAGCTGAGAGGGACTTCCACTTTCTCAACCAAAGGAAATTAATTTTGAATGCTTTAATACACTTGTTCTTCTGTTACAGACAGCCTATTTTTCATACCATCTCTCATTTTACCCCTAATTAAGATGCATATAAATTCAAGATTTATACATCATGTCAGTATAGTAAGGAAAAGAAGTGCTGGATATAATCTTAAGTGCACTAGGAATTTAAACTTCAGAAATTCCAAGACAATTGCTTTCAAGTTTTAGTTGGTCAAATATGTCAGTGTTAAGACTGAAAAACATTACAAAGGGAAAGTGTCCACACAATCACCAAGTATATGGAGACTCAGGATGGTCAAATTATATTTGATTCTGTCATATTCCATTCTTTATTACCCTGTTGATAGAGACCAAACTGACAATTAATGAATTTAATTTAAAAGTGCTTCTAGACTGGGGTGAAGTTTACCTAGTCCATGTGATCCCTCATGGGTTCTCCATCCTCTGCTCCCCCTTCCAGCCTCTGGCATCATTACTTAGTGTAGCACCTTGTGGAAGTTTTCCAGATATCTTTTCTAATATACAAAATTTTGGCTCCTTTGTGATAGATTAGATGACCATAAGTGTGTGAGTTTCTCTCTGGACTTTCTATCCTGTTCCATTGATCTATATTTCTGCACACCTAGGTTCACCTAACCTATGACAAAGGAGGCAAAAAATATACAATGGAGAAAAGAAAGTCTCTTCAAGAAGTGATGCTGGGAAAATGGACAGCTACATGTAAAATAATGAAATTAAAATACTGCCTAACACCATGCACAAGAATAAACTCAAAATGGATCAAAGACATAAATGTAAGACCAGATACTGTAAAAATCTTAGAGGAAAACATAGGCAGAAAACTCTTTGACATAAATCACAGCAACATCTTTTTCTATCCACTTCCTAGAGTAATGAAAACAAAACCAAAGATAAACAAATGGAACCTAAAGAAACTTAAAACCTTTTGCACAGCAAAGGAAACCATAAACAAAATGAAAAGACAACCCTCAGAATGGGAGAATGTATTTTCAAATGAAGCAACTGATGGGGGATTAATCTCTGAAATATACAAACAGCTCATGCAGCTCAATACCAAAAAAACAAACCACCCAATTAAAAAATGGACAGAAGATCTAAACAGACATTTCTCCAAAGAAGACATTCAGATGGTCAAAAATCATGTGAAAAGATGCTCAACATCACTAATCATTAGAGAAATGAAAATCAAAACTACAATGAAGTATCACCTCATGCCAGTCAGAATGGCCATCATCAAAAAATCTACAAACAATAAATCCTGAAGAGGATGGGGAGAAAAGGGAACCCTCCTACACTGTTGGTGGGAATGTAAATTGGTACAGCCACTATGGGTAACAGTATGGAAATTCCTTAAAAAACTAAAAATAGAGCTACCACTTGATCCAACAATTCCACTCCTGGGCATATATCTGGAGAAAACCATAATTCAAAAAGAAAAGATACATGCACCCCAATGTTCACTGCAGCACTATGTGAAATAGCCGGGACATGGAAGCAACCTAAATGTCCATCAACATAGGAATGGATAAAGAAGATGTGGTACATATATACAATGGAATATTACTCAGACATAAGAAAGCATTAAATAATGCCATTTGCAGCAACATGGATGGACATAGAGATTGTCGTACTGAGTGAAGTAAGTCAGACAGAGAAAGGTAAATATCATACAATATATCTTATATGTGGAATCTAAAAAAGGTGTACAAATAAACTTACCTACAAAACAGAAATAGTTACAGGTATAGAAAACAAACTTATGGTTACCAGGAGGTAAAGGGGGAAGGGATAAATTGGGTGGCTGGGATTAACATATACACACTACTGTATATAAAATAGATAACTAATAATGACCTACTGTATAGCACAGGGAACTCTACTCAGTACTCCAAGATGGCCTATATGGAAAAGAATCTAAAAAAGAGGTGATATACACATATATATGTATAATTGATTCACTTTGCTGTACCCCTGAAACTAACACAACACTGTAAATCAACTATACTCCAATTTAAAAAAATAAAATTTTGGCATTTTGATGTTGCAACCAAATTTAATATAATTCAGTTTTTAAAATTGCAATTATCTTAGTTATAAGAAAACCATGAATATATATTTTTTTGCCTTTTAATATGGGGAAAATTATTTATAAACTGAAAGGAAAGATACATTATGTTTTTCAAAAAACATATAATTATCTGCATCTCAATCCTGTAGGCTCATAATTATAGTACCTGATATGATTTTAAATTAATGGAACTGATATTTTTATGAGTAGATTAAAGCTTATGAACTCAGGTGAATGTTATTATTTAAAGCACTCACTGTATGACACTGTTATAGTTTTGTAGCTATTCACAAGGTGCTCAAATATTACAGCAACTCTTCTTTTGGGCTTATCTTCAGATCCAGTTCACAAAATGTGAAAAACATGTCTCATGAATTTACTGTGTTTTAAACTGTTAATTAAGCAATCCAATGACCATATTCCAAACAGTGTACCTCAGGCTTTATGGAAATTCCCAAGGAGAATATCTGAGATTGTTTTCAGCAAAACAGCATCTTTGGTCTAAGTATATAGAGTAATAGGCCCATTGGTACCCATTAAGAGCATCTAAGGTAAGGAGACTGATAAAAACATTTCAGAGGAAGGAGATCTGAACAAATTCTAAACTTATATAAGATCAAATTTACATTCTTTACCTCCTGACAAAGTGCAACACTCCTGAATTTAGTCTTATTCCTGGAATTGGTGGTTCAAAACTCTCTAGAAAACTCTGTGGACCTCTTTGAATTTCTGTTTACTGAGACTCATGACCCTTTCCAGACCTGACCTCTATGAGTTGTACATAGCCTGTATCCTTTAGCATGCTGGTACTGCTCTGTATCATTGCTCTTCCAATTTCCTTCTGAGCATTCCAGGAATGATGTGTAGCTTGCCATGGTCCTCATTTGGAACAAAAGGAAAAATAACTTTCATTAGGTTACATAATTCCAGTGTTTGTTTAAAACTTAGTCTCATTACTTGGAACCACTAATAATCACTTGTCTCAAGAGTTGTAGTGCAATTAAATTGATTTTCCATAATAAACATGACCTTAGACCTTAATCGTATGAACTAAGTAGGTGTCAATGAAGACAATTCATTCTGTTCTTCTGCTTAGAACACTGTCCCCAAAATCTTACTCTTAAAAGCCCCATTCAAGATATCCCTTCTGTCAGAGCTTCCTTGGACCATGCTGCCACACAACCACCTCATTCATTATCTATGACACTCATTTCACAATTACTCATCCACTTATCTGTAACTTCTGCTATGTTGTCAGCTGAAACATCTATTTAAAACATTTAACTTTTCTTAATTCCCTCACTTGTTCATCTTGTTCTCTCTAAATACCCTGATTAGAAAGTTTGTTCCTTTAGAGTTTGGATCATGTCTAGCCCTCTCTTATACCATGAATAGCTTTAATGTTACTTGTTGATTATTTTGATGAGAATTCCTTACATGGACTTACTTATTTTATAGGTGTAAAAATCCCCTTTCTGAAAGTACTGCATCTTTATTAATACTCTCCTTTCTTTCATTTTACTTTCTTTGGGAATAATTAAAATTTTTGTCAAAAGCTTGGAATTTAAGAGAAAAGGACAGGCCTTAGTTCTTGAAGCATCCCCTTAGTCTGTACCTGACTTGAACTGAAACACGACTGTTAGACCTAAATTCTTTAGGGAAGGTTAAGAGAAAGTCTGTGGGAAGAAAGCATTATGCTATGACTATTGACAATGAAGTACTGACGGGCTTCATTTTATTTGAAAATACAGTCCATAAGAATTTTCTATGATATTTGTAATTAGAGTTTGAGGTTAAGTCCTTGAAATCCTAGGATCATAAATGTACAACACCTGCGAATAGCAAATTCAAGCCCAAAAGACAAGTTGAAATTTAACGGAAGTAATGTTAAATCTTCTACCTAAAATTTTTAAAGTATCTATCTAAAAGTATTTTTCAGCAGATGAGACTGAAAACAAATTTCAAGATTTTAGTTGACAAGTTACATGATATGACTGCTATGAAAATCAACATTAGTTTATCTTAACAAAAATACGGTCTATATCACACTTTCCTGTATTCTACACTTATCAGCTCACACCTGGAATACAGTGGTCAGTTCTAGATAAAATATGTAAAAGAATTACCGATACATTAAGGCAAATCTGCAGCAGAATGGCCAGGGTGATAAGAAGCTTAGAAACCAAGTTACTTGATTAAGAGTTACAGCAGGTGGTAATATCAGTGAAAGAGAAAGCTAAGAAAAATAAGATAAAGAGGAGTTCTTAAAATGTCTGAAATAGTAATATATAGACAGAGCATTGTTTATGTTGTAAAAACTATTGCTAATCAGTGTATATTAAGAGAAGGTTCAGCCAAAGAGAGAGGTTGCCTGACAAATTGAACTATGCACAATGGGACCAGATGACTCCATGGGTAGGACCCCCACTTAGTGTGCTATTCAAACAGGTATTGAAGAAACACGTAAGAATCCTTAAAAGGGATTCTATTTCTGCAAATAAGGTAGACACTGAGGTTGTTTCCTGAGGTATAGATGCAAAAATAAAGGACTACGAAAGTGGACTTCACTTCCAAAATGAAACTTAAGGTTATCATTAAAATAGTCAATGCTTTTGAGACATTCTAATTCTTAATATGTTTAAAAAATGTTTGTGGAGGTCGGCACACACTATAGAGCTAACTTTCAATAAAGAGCAAAAACTATATTCTCTTCCTATGGTGCATTTGGCCTCACTATGTAGTGGCTATATTTCAACTTTTGGCTACAGAGGACAACCTGGACACTGAGATAGTTGTCAAGGAGGTTTTTAAAATGTATTGGTGTGGGACTAGTACTTATGTTTCTTTCCTTTTTCACATGCTGTGCTAAGCACATGCCAGCAAGGCCAGGGAGATAAAGTGAACTGTATTATTTGAAATCACAAGCAACATTAATTCTCATATAGCTCCTGAGAATGATGAGAGAAACCTATAATTTCCCACATTTGTTTTTATTTTAGAAAAGTTCATCTAATTTAACTGCCACCTGACTTCTTTTTTCCTTCATGAAGGGGTGCCGGATATGAAAAGGATTCAATAAGTCAAAAGCCGCTTTCAGTCTCATTGTCTCTTTTATATTAACAAAGCCTCAAAAGGCAGATGGATAGCCCAGGCCAACTTCTTTCTATGATCAACCAAAGATAAATACTCTGTGCCTTATCAGCTGAAAAGGAAATTCTTCATTTTTATCAGAGACTGTAGTTGCTTAGTTTGAAACAAAAATTGATGGCTCCATTTGACATTTAATTTTTTTTCTTTTATTAAAGCAGAGAGAAAATAGATCTCCCAATTATTTCTCTCCTACATAAACTCTGAGTTAAACAGCAAATGCTAACTCTTAGCTAACAAACTGAATAAAGATTGAAGTATAGATTCTATATAAGCTATCAGGAATTTTAATGAGAACATAAAACTAAATGTTCTCATTATAATAATTTCAAATAAGTCATAAAAAGTTTGTATCCCAAGTGTATACCCAAAGACTTACCTAATATAATTCACTTTACTAGTTCACACTGTACTTTTTGCCAGACTTTACTAGTTCACACTGTACTTTTTGCCCATTTCATCCTTTACAGACTCCTTAGATCCTATATTCCTTACCTCAGTTCATAGTAATCTCCTATCCTTTTAGTTTTTATATTTTTATACCAGTCATTTGAGAATCACATATTGTATTGTCCTGGTATCTAACTTTTGACATGGGCCATCCAGTTTCTTTGAATAGACTGAAATATTCTCAAGACTGGAAGCCATGTTTTGCACCTAGAAGTGTTCTATAAATGAGCAAATGATACTAAAAGCAATGAACACATTTGCAAAACTTTGTATTCCAATGTAGTGGGAGACTCAGCGTTAGAATCCAAGTTGCCTGACTCATGAGGCCAGATTCTTTCTCCTTTATTACCTGTATCCATTGCATCTCACTCCAAGGTATTGTTTACTTTGGGGAAGGCCTGAAAATATATTTAACCTGTACAATGCCTTAATTTCTCTCTCTTCCTTATTCTTTGCATTTTTAAAGGAGGTAGGGGGAGAAATGCATCATATTCTGGAAAAAAAATAACAATTAAATTTCAGGCATTTAGTTATTGGGGAGATGTCTTTGATCAAATAGGACCTTTTTTCAAATATCATAAGTTGTATAAAAATATAAACAGCTACCATTTATGCTTATGTAAAGCCAGTATCTCCAGGGAGTTTGCTGGGATAGTGTTAATGCTATAGTCTAAGTGTACTGGACTCCTCTGCCTTCAGGGCATTCATGCTGGACATAAAACATATTTCACATATATCATGTTCACCATCATTTTTCCTAAAGCTGACAGGTATATTCTGGCTTTCTAACCCCTGCATTTTGGTATTATCTAATGTAATATACTGAAAGAGAAACTATAAACATAAAGAGAAAAATAATCAAATTCTTTATTTGTTAAGTCTTATTGATGCAATAGTTATAATTTCTAATTACTGTCTAAATTAATAATGTGGAGATATTAGTAATTCTTTTAGTGTTCATAACAATTTCCTGTCTAATCACTTCCTGTGGTTTTGTAAGCACAATTTGTGCTGGAGCTCTCTATTCAACAACGTAAGAGATCCAAGAAGGAATGGAAAGGGAGCATGAGAAAATGCCCAGTCTCTAGGAAATGATAAATGTGGGGAAATTCCATGGCTGTAAAATATGTGAGACAGATGAAAAAGGAAGGTTCTGTACACAGTTGTGTATATGTATAATAAAACAAGAGTAGTTCAAACATAGGAGTTTGCTAACTAAAACAATTAGTGATAATTAATGAAATATATCTTAGAAGACAAATGTCTCAACTGTCACTACTATTCAATTTCAATCCAATTTCTTTATATAATGATTTTCTTAAATATTGGTAGTAATGGTAATAATAACAATTATAGTTGTATAATTGATAGCTGTCTTATTTGGAGCTTACTATGTATGACTGGCACTGGTCTATGTGCTTTACATATATTAAAAGGTTTAATTCTTCACAATAACTCTATGTATTAAGTACTTTATTAGGTCTACTTCACAATGAGGAAATTGAGGCAAAGAGGTGTTAAGCAAATTTCCTGTGGTCTCACAGCTATTAAAACTCATGGTCCTCACCCACTATACAATATTGCCTCTTTCATCTATCCATTATTTTCCTTTCTATACATATTAATTTAATGTGTATCTAACTTTTTTTTTGTATTCATATCCTGATAGCCAAAAAAACCTGAAGAAATGTAAAAGCCCAGTTTGAAATGAACTAAGAACTTATAATCAGACATTAAACCATTGTAGTACAAATAGTCTAGTTTTATCAATGATTAATTATAGAGTCAAAGATTCTGCCAGGAACCAAGGTTCACATGCATGAGGTCTTGCCAGCTTGATTGCCAGAAATTAGCCTATTCCAATGGTTCCCAATTTTCTGCAGGTTCAAGAACAAGTTCCTGATATCAATGTTTTTGCTGCTTCCTATTGTGATTATGACCCTCTTAAAATGACTTTATCCTGGACACAACTATCCTTCAGTTGTCACTCTGTGCTGCCAACACCTTAATCAGTCCATAGGCCTAGAATTACTAGATCATTCTATTAATCTGACAACTTTTGGTAAAATCATGCTAAGGAAAGAAGGTATAATATAAAGAATTATTCATTGCTAACTGAAATGGCAGTAGTATTTGGACATTCCAAGGCTGGAATGGAGTATTTCTATCCAATATTCTACTTCATGCAAACTCAGCTTACACCTACAAAAAATGCTGAGGATCCATCAAGCCCTGTAACCCAGGCCCAACTGACGTAACGTCTCAGAAAGAAGACAATGTTCCTTCTTCACCCTGGGGCAAGGCCCATCTTCCACCTTCTAATGTCCTTTAATAGAACCAATTCCTTCTGCTGCTGTTGAACAGTAAAAAAAAAAAAAAACACTTCTATGGGTTACTATATCAGTGTAGAATCTTCATTAGGACAATTTAAATTACATCAAAATATAATGAACTATTCTCTTATATTTAGTACATTATAAATTAATCAGTTGTGTAATGTATCACATCATTTGTCCAATACAGCTACTTTTTCTGACTTCTCCCACGTGAGGTGAAACTCATGACTTTTTACAGGCTGGAGGGACTGTGTTGGATGAGCAGAGATGGCAACTCTTCCTGCTCAAGCAAATAAGAACTCACATGTATTGTTCAGGCACAGACAAGAAAGAGATGGAAAACTCAGAGAAGGTAATTAAAGAGTATTTAACAAAGACTATTTATAATGTTGAGCAATACTAAAGGAGGCTAACAAGGAATGGTAAAGCTAGTGGCAGCAAGGGACCAATTATAAGTAAAGACTGCTTTTATGGACCAAGTGAGACCCACAGGTAGGAGATGCTCACACCACAGTGTATAGAAACTCAGCCACTGCTGTACAATCACCTACCAACAAGAGAGAGAACTAAGGGAATAAATACTCTAAGTTCTTTTATCTCCCTCCTTATCTCTTGATAGTATTGATATATCACCTGGCTGAACCCAACTAGAAGCAAAGTATAAGGGACCCCATTGATGAAGTCTATAAATGTCAGCACTGAAAGAAGGAAGGAGAGTATGCAGTAGCCAACAGAGCATGTCCACTAAAACACATAACTCAGTGTGACCAGTAAATAGTCTATAATATAAAGGAAGTGTGGACAAATGCATATGTTGCTTTCTATCCTGAAAGCTTCATTAAAGACCACAGAGGCAAAACTCTGCTAAAAGGTTTTCTAAGAATAAAAGGCAATAGTTTATCTTAAAGATAAATTCTATTTTATATTTAAATTTAATTTGCTTAAGAGTACAAAGATGTTTGTACATTTTAATTACAGTTGTTATTAATGTGTTATTATTATTATTTTTTATCAGGTTTCACAAAAGGATCTTAGATTTAACACCATATTCTTGTGAAAGTACAAAAAGAGAGAGCCATAACTGAATGGGTGTGGTAATTCTAACAGAAAATTTCAGCTAGGGACACTTGTTGAAATTGGGCATGGATTTGAGTTCAAAGCATCCTGGAAAACCAGAGATCTGGTGAGTTATTGATCCCACACTATAGTAAGAGAATTAAGGTGTCATGGGAAACAGACTTTACTTGAATAAAATAAATAAAATGCATTTGTCTGAAACAATGAGCAGTTAAAATATTTTGAAAAAATAAAAATTAATAAAAGGGGGTATTTTTACTCAATATTCAAACAATAATGTAAAAATTGATAGATTATTGGAATAAAACAGATACTGTGCCATGTCTATGTCTCTCTCTCTCTCTCTCTATATATATATATATTAACATATAAATAAAGAAATACAAGCAAGACAAGAGAAGCATCACATTATTTACTACCTAACACATTATTTAGGGGAATAATCAAGTTATCACCTCATCTTATACCATATTCTAAAAGCTTTTGAGATAAATTAAAATTTTAAAGTAAAAAATAATAATAAAATACAGAGAAAAATGCACGTGAATATTTAACATGCTTATTCTTAATGGTTCACATTAACCCAGGGCCACTGTGAAACAGAATTGAGTTTCACAAGTTACTTTTTACTTTTTTAATTTCAACTTTGGCTCTGGATTATAGCATGAGAAATAAGCAATCTGTAAGAATTATGACCACTAAGGGGAAAGACATAAAATATTCTTAGATGTCTAAAACATTATATTCCTTTTGTATAAACCATTCAAGAAGCCTAAGTCATTTGTAGTTGAGTTTTCAGAAACATTTCAACCCTCAAATTTTCACCAAAATGGAGTGACCAAATTTAGAGCTTGACAAAGTCAAGTTCCTTTGGACTTATTGCTGTTATTTTACTGAAAAAAAATTTTTTCCTTACTTTTTCCCCTGAAACTTTCTTAAACTCCTTAAAGCTTCACTTTCAAATAAATATGTTACTCACTGATCTAAATTAAAAAAATTATTGAACAACCATGTGCAAGGTTCTGAATTAGTTACTGGTGCTATGTAAATAAACATCTAAAAATCCTCTCCACAAATGACCTTAAAATCCTGGGAGAGTTTTTACTCTGAGACCCTGTCCAGAAAATCACTGATATCTCCTTGGGTATCCAAAGTAATAGAGTGAACACAACTTCTAAACCATCCTTTCTTTCAGTTCAGCTTTAGAAACAGTCTCATGACACCTTAAATAGACAACTCAGACCTACTGAATTCTCACAGTTATACACTTATAAGCCCCTCTTCCATGGCAAAACCCGCTAAAGCTGCTCCTCTGTGAAGTTTTCTATCCTCACTAAAATAATCTCAGTGTTTATCAGTGTCTTACATCTTTAGGGTGACAACACCTCAACACTGTTCCCACACTGCCCTTTTATCCAGCAGTAAAGGTCATTTTAATGATGATACAGGAAATTTTATTTAGTCTACAAAATTCTGGGCATGATCTTGGCCTACCTTCTCAACTCATCTAGTCTTAACTATAATTGTTGACAATAGTGATCATAAGCTATTATGTTTCAACTCTATGTATATATTGTCTCCACCCATTAGCCAACTTCTCATTTATCTATCTATATGATCTTCCATGTTACAGTCTTTTATATATTTACTATTCATAAACAGCTAAATCAGTATTAGACTTTTTAAAATAGTGTATCTTTTTTGATTTTCCAAAAGTACAAAATCTGTATCTTACCAGAAAAGACAGTGAAACAAGATTGCAAATGGCTGTTCATCAGTGGAAACAGGAAAATTAGAGGTACTGAAGACTGGAGTTTCATTTCTTAGTAATATCCAACCTTGACACTTACTTTGTCTTTTTTACTAAGGATTATTTCTTTTAAAATTGCTTAAATTGAAATTTTACCCATCATTTCAATGATAAATGTGGCTATAGGAGTAAATGTCCCAATTCTACTAAATATTTTTCAAATAATTTCATGATCATATTCTGCTGGTGAGAATGGTGAGGTAGAATGACTGAAGAAGAGATACATAACACTAAGGAATTACCTAGTGCCCATGAAAATGTCTAATATCCTTTGGATTTTAAAGACAATGAGTATGAAAGTTCTTATATACATAGTATTAAGATGGAAGAAAATTAGTAAAGACATATTTCAAGGCAAATACAAAAATATCACAAAAGTGGTTGTTAGTATTAAAAAATACTATTCAACACATATTAACTCCAATAAGTTGTTTATGTTTAGTCTAGTTATGTTTAGTCTAACATGAAACCATATTTAATTTAATAGTCATATTATTATTTAATTCCACAAGTATGTGATTAATTAATATATGCCAAGTGATGGTTAAGTCCAGGAATAGAGTGTAGAGGAGGAAAGAGTTAACATCTACTCTGGCAAAACTTAGTGTTGGTTTTCATGGTATTTGTCCTGTTTTAGATGGCAAATTTTCTGAGAGGCAAAACTTGCTCTTACTATTTTTTATACCTTATGAAGTACAGAAGATAGCTGCTTAATATATAGATAAACCATAGCAATAAATAAATGGGCATAGTTATGTTCCAATAAGACTTTCATTTACTAGAACAGGCAACTGACCCAATTTGTCCCTCAGGTAGTAGTTTGCTGATCTCTTTTCCACAAGATTCTACTTGTCTTAAGTTGGATTTCCTTGAAGCAGAGCCTGAGACAAGAATTTGGGCTCATGAGTAAAACCAAAATTGAGGAATAAAGCAGGATAGGGAAGATGAAGGAGCAGAGAAAGGATGTGACCTCAGGAAAAGCCTAACCTTGCCTCATCTATTGTGGGGAGGGGGGAATATCTGGAGCAGAGCCCTGCACGGTTATTTCCTCTTTAGGCAGATGAACAGGTTTTTGTATCCCCCTCCTCCCTCAGTCAGTAATTTGCTATAGGCGGCTGGGAAGAAGAAGTGGAGTACAGGACATCCTTAAACTCCCTGACCAGAAGGCTCCTGTCAGCCAAGAATAATTCTCTAAGAAAGGGTATAGCTTGCACATTGTTGGTGAGCAAGAATTTGTGTAAATATGTTGGAACACAATTTTATTATATAAAAATTAAAATTTACAAACCCTTTTATCACCATTGAGGAATGTATGTCACGTGTGATCACAAGTCCTCTTTACCTCCATGTGGCCTCTCCAGCAGGGTAGTTCGAATCCTTGTATGGAGGTTCAGGCCTCCCCAGAGCACCACTAGCAGAAACTTGTAGGCCTGTTAGGGATATAGGCCCAAAAGTTCACTTCTGTCACCGTGTATCTAGTAATCTGTGCCAGAAGCCCAGCCAGCTTCTGTGTGAAAGGGTATGGGTCCACATCCTCCCAGCAGACTTGGTTACTGGGGTATCCTTTGGAGATAAAGTAGTACAGGTGACCTTCCAGCATTTGTGTGATCTGGTCCATGGCCACCCTGGCCTTCATCTCCACCTTGCTCAATCCAGCACCACCACTCTGCTTTGATGAGCCAACAGTGTTCCTGAGGCATTGCACTTACACTTACCAGTCTCTCTGTGGGAATAGATCTTCCCCAAACACCAGATGATTAAGTGTTCACTTCATCCAGGTTACTGCTCAAAGCTCACCTAAAATAATGCTCTCCCTTGTCAACTTTATGTCAACAGCTTACTTTCTTTTTATTCATAGCACATTTCCTTTCTTGATTTAGTATGTATCTCTTTATTGTCTCACCCCCACCAGAATGTAAAAACCACAAGAGTAGGGAGTTTGACTGTATGTGGTTTGTTGCTGCATCCTGAGTGTAGAATATGCTTGGCTTATCATAGTTGATCAATGAACATTTGTCAAAAGTAAATAAACTTAAAACTGTCTGTTGCATTTTATACAGAAAATATTAATTATAAGCATTTATTCTCAGAAAAGAATAAAATAAGTATGTGTGTACATGCAGATATTAATATTGATGTTATGTATAATGTATCCTTCATTTACAGTCGGAGTTTATTTGTTGGTATCTCCAATGAGGAAATAATCACTAACTAAATAAGTTACCTATTGAAATTGAAAGCTACATCTCCAAGATGTACTTTAGAATAGAAAAGGCACATCAAAAAGGATCATGTGTAATACTTCTATATAATTTCACACACACGTGAACATGTGCGAGCACGCACATACACAAACACACACACACGAAGGGAGAAAAGCCTGGAATTTTGTTTAGCAAAATAGTGATTAACTCTGTGTGATGGATTTTGGGTGATTTTTACTTTCTCTATGTTTGTATTCCTTGCTGATTTGATTTTATTCTTGAGTATATAATATGCCATAAAATAGAAATAATAAATAGATTTTATTTATTTAACTTGTGCTTTCTTGAGGAAGCCTATTGTCATTTAGCTCATTTTCAAACAATTTAATAATTGACTGCTTGTTCATTGTCATTTATGTCTTTTGGGGGTTTTCTTTTTTGTCTAAAATAAAGCCTTGTACTTATAGATTGTTATATAATTTACAATGTCCCCTAATTTGCTGAAAATTACCCTTTCTCTAGGATTAAATAGTGAAAAATTGGTTATTTACTAGAACAATAGATAAAACTGACCATGAAAATTTATTTTTTTTAATTAAATTATATATTTTTTTACCTTCTTTATTGGAGTATAATTGTTTTAAAATGGTGTGTTAGTTTCTGCTTTATAACAAAGTGAATCAGCTATGCATACACATATATGCCCATATCTCCCCTCTCTTGTGCCGCCCTCCCACCCTCCCTATCCCACCCCTCTAGGTGGTCACAAATCACCAAGCTGATCTCCCTGTGCTATGTGGCTGCTTCCCTGTAGCTATCTATTTTATATTTGGTAGTGTATATATGCCCATGTCACTCTCTCACCTCACCCAGCTTACACTTCCCCTTCCCCAGGTCCTCAAGTCCATTCTCTATGTTTGTATCTTTACTCCTGTCCTGCCCCTATGTTTTTCAGAACCATATTTTTTAAGATTCCATATATATGTGTTAGCATATGATATTTGTTTTTCTCTTTCTGACTTACTTCACTCTGTATGACAGACTCTAGATCCATCCACCTCACTGCAAATAATTCAATTTCATTTCTTTTTATGGCTGAGTAATAATCCATTGTATATATGTGCCATATCTTCCTTATCCATTCATCTGTTGATGGACACTTAGGTTGCTTCCATGTCCTGGCTATTGTAAATAGAGCTGCAATGAACACTGTGGTGCATGACTCTTTTTGAATTATGGTTTTCTCAGGGTATATGCCCTGTAGTGGAATTGCTGAGTCATAAGGTAGTTATACTTTCATTTTTTGAGGAACCTCCATACTGTTCTGCATAGTGGCTGTATCAATTTACATTCCCACCAACAGTGTAGGAGGGTAAAACTCCACACCCTCTCCAGCATTTATTGTTTGTAGATTTTTTGAATGATGACCATTCTGACCAGTGTGAGTTGATACCTCATTGGAATTTTGATTTGCATTTCTCTAATGATTAGTGATGTAGAGCATCTTTCACATGTTTGTTGGCAATCTGTATATCTTGTTTGGAGAAATGTCTATTTAGATCATCTGTCCATTTTTGGATTGGGCTGTTTGTTTTTTAGATATTGAACTGCATAAGCTTCTTGTATATTTTGGAGATAATCCTTTGTCACTTCCTTCATTTGCAAATATATTCTCCCATTCTGAGGGTTGTCTTTTCATTTTGTTTTTGGTTTCCATGATGTGCAAAAGTTTTTAAGTTTCATTAAGTCCCATTTGTTTATTTTTGTTTTTATTTCCATTTCTCGAGGAGGTGGGTCAAAAAGGATCTTGCTGTGATTTATGTCAGAGTGTTCTGTCTAAGTTATTCTCTAACAATTTTATAGTGTCTGGCCTTATATTTAGGTCTTTAATCCATTTTGAGTTTACTTTTGTTTATGGTTTTAGAAAGTGTTCTAATTTCATTCTTTTACATGTAGCTGTCCAGTTTTCCCAACACCACTTATTGCAGAGGCTGTCTTTTTTTCATTGTATGTTCTTGCCTCCTTTATCAAAGATAAGGTGACCATATGAGCGTGGGCTTATCTCTGGGATTTCTATCCTGTTCCATTGATCTATATTTCTGTTTTTGTGCCAGTTACCATACTGTCTTGATTACTGTAGCTTTGTAGAATAGTCTGAAGTCAGGAAGCCTGATTCATTTTTCTTTCTCAAGATTGCTTTGGATATTTGGAATCTTCTGTGTTTCCATACAAATTGTGATATTTTTTGTTCGAGTCTGTGAAAAATGCCATTGGTAGTTTGATAGGGATTGCATTTAATCTGTAGACTGCTTTGGGTAGTATAGTCATTTTCACAATATTGATTCTTCCAATCCAAGAACATGGTATATCTCTCCATCTGTTTGTATCATCTTTAATTTTCTTTCATCAGTGTCTTATAGTTTTCTGCATACAGGTCTTTTGTCTTCTTAGGTAGGCTTATTCCTAAGTATTTACTCTTTTTGTTGCAGTGGCAAATGGGAGTGTTTCCTTAATTTCTCTTTCAAATTTTTCATCATTAGTGTATAGGAATGCAAGAGATTTCTGGGCATTAATTTTGTATCCTGTTACTTTACCAAAATAATTGATTAGCTCTAGGAGTTTTCTGGTAGCATTCTTAGGATTCTCTATGTTTAGTATCATATCATCTTCAAACAGTGAGAGCTTTACTTCTTGTTTTCTGACTTGGATTCCTTTAATTTCTTCTTCTCTGATTGCTGTGGCTAAAGCTACCAAAACTATGTTAAATAATAGTGGTGAGTGTGGGCAACCTTTTCTTGTTACTGATCTTAGTGGAATTGATTTCAGTTTTTCACCATTGAGAATGATGTTGGCTGTGCGTTTGTCGTATATGGACTTTATTATGTTGAGGTAAATTCCCTCTATGCCTACACTCTGGAGGGTTTTTTTCATAAATCGGTATTGAATTTTGTTGAAAGTTTTTCTGCATCTATTGAGATGATCATATCGTTTTTATCCTTCAGTTTGTTAATATAGTGTATCACATTGATTGATTTGCATATATTGAAGAATCCTTGTGTTCCTGGGATAAACCCCACTTTATCATGGTGTAAGATCCTTTTAAAGTGCTGTTGGATTCTGTTTGCTAGCATTTTTGTTGAGTATTTTTGCATGTATGTTCATCAGTGATATTGACCTGTAGTTTTCTATTTTTGTTACATCTTTGGTTTTGGTATCAGGGTGATGGTGACCTCATAGTATGAGTTTGAGGGTGTTCTTCCCTCTGCTATATTTTGGAAGAGTTTGGGAAGGATAAGTGTTAGCTCTTCTCTAAATGTTTGATAGAATTCACCTGTGAAACGATCTGGTCCTGGGTTTTGGTTTGTTGGAAGAGTTTTAATCACAGTTTCAATTTCAGTGCTTGTGATTGGTCTGTTTATATTTTCTGTTTCTTCCTGGTTCAGGCTCAGAAGGTTGTTCTTTTCTAAGAATTTGTCCATTTCTTCCAGTCTGTCCATTCTATTGGTCTATTCTTGTTTGTAGTAATCTCTCATGATCCTTTGTATTTCTGCAGTGTCAGTTGTTACTTCTCCTTTTTCATTTCTAATTCTATTTATTTCAGTCTTCCCCCTTTTTTTCCTGGTGAGTCTTGCTAATGTTTTATCAATTTTGTTTCTCTTCTCAAAGAACTGTCTTTTAGTTTTATTGATCTTTGTTATTGCTTTCTTTGTTTCTTTTTCATTTATTTCTAATCTGATCTTTATGGTTTCTTTCCTTTTCTTAACTTTGAGGTTTTTTGTAGCTTAATTTTGTTTTTTTCTCTCTAATTGCGTTATGTGTAAAGTTAGGTTGATTATTTGAGATTTTTCTTGTTTCCTGAGCTAGGATTGTGTTGCTATAAACTTCCTTCTTAGAATGGCTTTTGCTGCATCCCATAGGTTTTATCTCTTTGTGTTTTCATTGTCAATTGTTTCGAGGTATTTTTTGATTTCCCTTTGATTTATTCAGTGATCTCTTCATTATTTAGTAGTGTATTGTTTAACCTCCACGTGTTTGTATTTTTTACAGTTTTTCTCGTGTAATTTGTATTTAGTCTTATAGTGTTCTTGTCAGAAAAGATACTTGATATGTTTTCAATTTTCTTAACTTTACCAAGGCTTGATTTTTGACCCAAGATATGTTCTATCCTGGAGAATGTTCCATGAGCACTTGAGAGGAAAATGTATTCTGTTGTTTTGGGATGGGATGTCCTATAAATATCAATTAAGTCTCTCTTGTTTAATCTGTCATTTAAAACATGTGTTTCCTTATTTATTTTTCATTTTGGATGATTTATCCATTGGTGAAACAAACAAAGGTGTGACAGCAAACCCTACTATGATTATGTTGCTGTCAGTTTCCCCTTTTATGGCTGTTAGCATTTGCCTTATGTATTGACATACTCCTATGTTGGGTACATAAATATTTACAATTGTTATATCTTCTTCTTGGATTGATCCCTTGATCATTATGTAGTGTCCTTCTTTGTCTCTTGTGATGTTGTTTATTTTAAAGTCTATTTTGTCTGATATGAGAATTGCTACTCCAGCTTTCTTTTGATTTCAATTTGCATGGAATATCTTTTTCCATCCCCTCAGTTTCAGTCCCTATGTGTCCCTAGGTCTGAAGTGGGTCTCTTGTAGACAGCATATGCATGGGTCTTTTCTTTGTATCCATTCAGCCAGTGTATGTCTTTTGTTGGGGGCATTTAATCCATGTACATTTAAGGTAATTATAGATATGTATGTTCCTATTACCATTTGCTTAATTTTGGGGGTTTGTTATTGTAGGTCTTTTCCTTCTCTTGTGTTTCCTGCCAAGAGAAGTTCCTTTAGCATTTGTTGTAAAACTGGTTTGGTGGTGCTGAATTCTCTTAGCTTTTGCATGTCTGTAAATGTCTTAATTCTCTGTCTATTCTGAATGAGATCCTTGGGTAGAGTAATCTTGGTTGTAGGTTTTCCTCTTTCAGCACTTTGAATATGTTCTGCCACTCCTTTCTGGATTGCAGAGTTTCTGCTGAAAGGTCAGCTGTTAGCCTTATGGGGATTGCCCTGTATGTTATTTGTTGCTTTTCCCTGCTGCTTTTAATATTTTTTCTTTTGATTTAATTTTTGATAGTTTGATTAATATGTGTCTTGGCATGTTTCTCCTTGGATTTATCCTGTATGGGACTCTCTGCACTTCATGGACTTGGTTTACAATTTCCTTTCCCATATTAGGGAAGTTTTCAACTGTAATCTCTTCAAATATTTTCTCAGTCATTTTCTGTTTCTCTTCTTCCTCTGGGACCCCTATAATTCAATTGTTGTTGTGTTCTATGTTGTCCCACTGGTCTCTGAGGCTGTCCTTTACATTCTTTTTCCTTTATTCTGCTCTTCAGTACTTATATCCACCCTTTTATCTTTCAGGTCAGTCATCCATTCTTCTGCCTCAGTTTTTCTGCTATTGATTCCTTCTAGAGAATTTTTAATTTTATTTATTGTGTTGTTCATTATTGTTTGTTTGCTCTTTAATTTTTCCAGTTCCTTATTAAGTGTTTCTTGTATTTTCTCCATTCTATTTCCAAGATTTTGGAACGTCTTTACTATCCTTAGTCTGAAATCAATTTTAGGTAGACAGACTGCCAATTTCCTCTTCATTTGTCTGGTCTAGTGGGTTGTTACCGTAAACCTTCATCTGCTGTGTGTTTCTCTGTCTTCTCATTTTGCTTCACTTACTCTGTTTGTGGTCTCCTTTTCACAGGCTGCAAGTTCGTAGTTCCTGTTGTTTTTGCTGTCTCCCCCCAGCGGGTAAGTTTGGTTCAGTAGGTTGTATAGGCTTCTTGGTGGAGGGGACTGGTGCCTGTGTTCTGGTTGATGAGGCTGGATTTTGTGCTCTTGTGGCAGGACTGTGTCTAGTGGTGTGTTTTGGGGTGTCTGTGAACTTAGACTGATTTTAGGCAGGCTCTCTGTTAATGGGTGGGGTTGTGTTCCTGTCTTGCTAGTTGTTTGGCATGGGTTGTCCAGCACTGGAGCTTGCTGGTCGTTGAGTGGAGCTCAGTCTTAGCGTTGAGACAGAGATCTCTGGGAGAGCTCTCACTGATTGATATTACAAGGGACCTGTGGAAACATTTTTATTGAGAAATCAGAGACTGACAGAAAAAAGGTATCAAATTAAAAGGACTATATGAGGAAACATATATTTATCCAATGTCTATCTAATCTTCACTTTGTCCTTATCTTAGAAATATGATTCCCACCTGCTCCTTCCTACCTCTGCTTTTTGACTCATGTGCTTTCTCCTTATTTCTACCTTGCACCCCTTGTTTCTCTTACCTTTCTCTCTACAAATATCCCTCTCTAGGCTTCTCAAACTACTTGGTCCATGGTGTCATCTCCCTTCAATGAATTTTTAAATCATCACTTGATAGCCATGCAGACTTTAATAGTGCTGCTCCCTCAGCAGCATTTTGTAAATAGTTGAATTCAGGACCTTCTATGTGTTTTATTCCAGATTTCTGGATTGGCTACCACTCACATTTAAATTAGAATAACATTGCAATTTAGCTGTAGAAATGCTTTGTGTTTGAGCCATACATATATTTATTACACTGTTTCCAAAAGACAGCTCACCCTTGCATCCTACAGCCACTTATGAAATATTCACAGTAATAAAATATTTTATAATTTAAATGAAATAATACATGCGACAGGAAGCTCCTAATAGATGTTGGTTTTATTTTTAGCCTTTTCTTCCTTCCAGACCAAATACATCTTATAAAGCATAATTTAAACCGGCTAAATTTTAATACAAATTCCCAGGAGAAGTTTTAAAAAGTACAGGCTCTATTTTTACCAATTGTAACAAAGAACAGAACAAAGATAATAGAAATGCTGTAGCATAAAGAGGTAAATAAGAGAATTAGTTAAAACAAATATGTATATAAGTTCTATTATATATTAAATCCAAAGAAACAAATTTGAGGTTGTGTTTTGACAGTTTTTTAATCACCATAGTAAACGTTCTGGATCTTACTCAGCCATGACATATAATCATCACATATCACAATAAATATGAACATATAGTTGAAGATCAGAATGAATTTTACTCCAAGCAACAGTGGTTAAATTGGCAAATTACTGTCCACTATAAATAGAGTAACCTTGGAAAATTGTTGAGCCATAAAACTTACATCACTAAGACAACTGATACTGAAAAAGGACCCTGCATTAACCAGCCAAAGAAGACCATCAGTCTTCCTGATAGATGAGTAGAGATTAATCTTCTTTGCTGGTTCATAGCGAATCATGTAGTGCTTAACTTATCCTACTCCAAAATACTACTCCCCAAATGTCAGAAATTCTCTTTAAACATAGATGAATATTCTTCCACTTTCTGTGGTTCCTTTTATTCTCATTCTTATTTCAGCTATAATAACCATATCATCTTATGGATATATCATGTTTAAGGCCACTTTAAAGAGACTGCTGTGTATTAGACTTTAGTACATCTAAGTGAATTGTATTTATAGCTAATTTATGTTGTTGGCAAATTTATTTTTTCCTCTGATGTATTTGAACAGATTCTATTAAAAATGCTAAGAAATTCAGCCCAATATTAGGCTAAACAATAATTATGAACCACCATTTATCTCTAATTTTATAACATCAAAAAACTATCAAGTTTTTATAAAACACTTATGAAAGAAATCAAAGATGACACAAACATGGTATATGGAGAGATATTCCATGTTCTTGGATTGGAAGAATCAATATTGTGAAAAAGACTATACTACCCAAAGCAATCTACAGATGCAATTCAATCCCTATCAAATTACCAATGGCATTTTTTACAGAACTAGAACAAAAATATCTTTAAATTTTATGGAGACACAAAAGACCCCAAATAACCACAGCAAACTTGAGGGGAAAAAACACAACTGGAGTAATCAGACTCCCTGATTTCAGAACACACTGCCAAGCTACAATAATCAAGAGAGTATGGTACTGGCACAAAAAATGAAATATAGATCAGTGGAACAGGATAGAAAGCCCAGAGATAAGCCTACACACCTATGGTCAATGACGACAAAGGAGGCAAGGAATACAATGGAGAAAAGACAGTCTCTTCAATAAGTGGTGCTGGGAAAACTGGACAGCTACAAGTAAAAGAATGAAATTAGAACATTCCCTAACACCATACATAAAAATAAACTCAAAGTGGATTAAAGACCTAAATGTAAGACTGGACACAATAAAACTCTTAGAGGAAAACATAGGAAGAACACTCTTTGACATAAATCACAGCAAGATCATTTATGACCCACCTCTTAGAGTAATGGAAATAAAAATAAACAAATGAGACCTAATGAAATTTAAAACCTTTTGCACAGCAAAGGGAACTATAAACGACAAAAAGACAAGCTTCAGAATGGGAGAAAATATTTGCAAAAGAATCACAGACAAAGGATTAATCTCCAAAATATATAAACAGCTTATGCAACTCAATATTAAAAAAACAAAAACCCAATAAAAAATGAGCAGAAGACCTAAATAGACATTTCTCCAAAGAGGACATACAGATGGCCAAGAGGCACATGAAAAGCTGCTCAGCACCACTAATCATTAGAGAAAGACAAATCAAAACTACAATGAGATATCACCTCACACCAGTTAGAATGAGCATCATCAGAAAATCTACAAACAACAAATGCTGGAGAGGGTGTGGAGAAAAGGGAACCCTCCTCACCCTCAAGTGTTATGACCCATTCATTGTCATAAATAAACATGTGGACTAGCCAGAGAAAATATTTTCACTTGGAGGTCCATTTAACTTTGCTCAAAACAGAGAAATTATGTCTTGTGCTTTTTATTTTTTCTAATGTACTGGCCTCCAAACCCAGCAAATAAGGTTATCTAATGTGTTTTTAAAAAAAATAAACAAGACTGAAAATTAGAATAGCTTTATTAATTT
The DNA here is from genome assembly GCF_949987515.2 of Delphinus delphis. Classification (NCBI taxonomy): domain Eukaryota; kingdom Metazoa; phylum Chordata; class Mammalia; order Artiodactyla; family Delphinidae; genus Delphinus; species Delphinus delphis. The sequence goes on from NC_082695.1 coordinate 58,357,785, forward strand.
TTTCTTGTTGAATTTGGAAGTGATTTCACTCTTCAATTAATTGCTACTACATAAAAATCTGTAGCATTTATTTGTTGAATCATCACATAAACTATTTGGCATCTGTTATGCTGTCTCTAACCAAACGAATGTTGATCTTTAAATTTTCTCTTATTCCTACAAATACAAATACAATTTTTATGCAACTTTATAATCATCAAATATAATTACAATTCAAAACTACAATGAGGTATCCCCTCACACCAGTCAGAATGGCCATTATCAAAAAATCCAGAAACAATAAAGGCTGGAGAGGGTGTGGTGAAAAGGGAACCCTCCTGCACTGTTGGTGGGAATGTAAACTGATACAGCCACTATGGAGAACAGTATGGAGGTTCCTTAAAAAACTAAAAATAGAACTACCATATGACCCAGCAATCCCACTATAGGGCATATATTCTGAGAAAACCATAATTCAAAAAGAGACATGCACCACAATGTTCATTGCAGCACTATTTACAATAGCCAGGACATGGAAGCAACCTAAGTGTCCATCAACTGATGAATGGATGAAGAAGATGTGGCACATATATAAAATGGACTATTACTCATCCATAAAAAGAAACAAAAAATTGATTTATTTGTAATGAGGTGGATGAACCTAGAGTCTGTCATGCAGGGTGAAGTAAGTCAGAAAGAGAAAGACAAATACAGTATGGTAACACATATATATGGAATCTAAAAAAAAATGATACTGATGAACCTAGTGGCAGGGCAGGGATAAAGATGCAGACATAGAAAATGGACTTGAAGACATGGGATGGGGGGGGGGAAGCTGGGGCAAAATGAGAGTAACATTGACATATATACACTACCAAATGTAAAATAGATAGCCAGTGGGTAGCAGTAGCGTAGCACAGGGAGATCAGCTCGGTGTTTTGCAACGACCTAGAGGGGTGGGATAGGGAGATTGGGAGAGAGGCTTAAGAGGAAGGGAAGTTGGGAGGGAGGCTCAAGAGGGAGGGGATATGGGGATATATGTATGCATATGGCTGATTCACTTTGTTTTACAACAGAAACTAACACAGCATTGTGAAGCAATTATGCTCCAATAAGATGTATTAAAATAAAAAACAAAGAAGAGGGTGAATTGAATGTGCAGTCATTTTACCATGTAAGAGAGCTCACCACACCCCTGGTGCATTCATGTTTCTTAATTGCAAGAGAGGTAAATCAACCAAACACCCCAAAAAAGAAAAAAAGACAAACAACTGGATTAAAAAAATGGGTAGAGTGTCTGAATAGACATTTTTCCAAAGAAGACATATAGATGTCCAACAATCACATGAAAAGCTTCTCAGCATCACTAATCACCATGGAAATGCAAATCAAAATCACAATGACATGTCGTCTCACACCTGTCAGAATGTCTGTTACCCAAAAGACCACAAATAGGGCTTCCCTAGTGGCGCAGTGGTTGAGAGTCCGCTTGCCGATGCAGGGGACACGGGTTCGTGCCCCGGTCCGGGAAGATCCCACATGCCGTGGAGCGGCTGGGCCCGTGAGCCATGGCCGCTGAGCCTGCGCATCCGGAGCCTGTGCTCCGCAACAGGAGAGGCCACAACGGTGAGAGGCCCACGTACCGCAAAAAAAAAAAAAAAAAAAGACCACAAATAAAAAGGGTTGACTAAGACGGGAACCCTGGTTCACTGCTGAAGGGAATGTAAATTGGTGCAGCCACTATAGAAAACAGTAAGAGTATTCCTCAAAAAGTTAAAAGTAGAACTACTATATGATCCAGCAATTCCATTCCTGGGTATTTATCCAAAGAAAACCAAAACACTAATTAGAAAAGATATATGCACCCTTATGATCATTGCAGCATTATTTACAATAGCCAAGATATAGAAGCAACCTAATTGCTCATGAATAGATGAATGGGTAAAGAAGATTTGGTGTATATATACAAAGGAATATTACTCAGCCATAAAACGAATGAAAACTTGCCATTTGCTTTGGATGGACCTAGAGGGTACTATGATAAGTGAAATAATTATCAGAGAAAGATAAATAATATATTATTTCTCTTATATGTGAAATAAAAAATAAAAAGAATAAACATAGCAAACAAGAACCAGAAACAGAAACAGAATTATACATACAGAGAACAGAAACAGAATTATACATACAGAGAACAAAAAGGTGGTTGCCAGGAGTGAGGGAGATGAGGAGAAGAAAGCAATAGGTGAGGGAGGTTAAGAAGTACAAACTTTCAGCTACAAAGTAAATGAGTCATGAGGATAAAATGTACAGTGTGGGGAATATAGTCAATAATTACATAATATCTTAGTATGGTGACAGAATGTAACTAGATTTATCATGGTGATCATTTTGAAATGTATAGAAATATTGAATCACTATATTGTGTAATAGAAAATATCATAGTGCTATAAGTCAAGTATACTTCAAAAACAAACAAACACATAGAAAAAGAGATCAGATTTGTGGTTACCAGAAGTGGGGTTTGGGGGTGAGGGAATTATATAAAGGCATTTAAAAAGTATAAATTTCCAATTATAAGATAAATACGTAGTAGGGATCTAATGGACAACATGATAAATATAATTAACATTGCTGTATGTTATACATGAAAATTGTTAGAGAAAAATCACAAGGGAAAAACTCTTTTTATCACAAGGGAAAAAAATCTTTTTTTTTCTATTTCTTCATATTTGTATCAGTTTGAGATGATGGATGTTCACTAAACATCATTTCATGATGTATGTAACTGAAATTACTATAATGTACGCCTCAAACTTATACAGTATTATATGTTAATTATATCTTAATACAACTGGGAAAAATAGAAAAATGGCATTCAAAGTCACATCATTAGTTCGTGGCTAGACTGACACTTTGCCTTATGATTTCCAAAATCATTCCTTTGATGCCCCACACAGAATTATCAAAAGGATTTTCAAATAACTATAATGCATATCTGTCCCAAACTTCCACCTAGCCATAGAGCCAGGAAGGACTAAATAAATAGACTACAAGCACCAGCATTGATTTTTCACTTTGCATGTGAGTGCATGTATGCAGCAAAAAAAGCTTCTATTCACCAATACCCTCAACTAATTGAATTAACCACATTACAATATTGTCAGTAAATGGCAACAACAAAGGTCAGTATTACAAATATATTTGACACCCCATTTGTCGCTTGTGCACTCCATTTCTGGGACATGTGTTGGGCTCTGGGCAGTTCAATCCACGCTACTGTAGCTCATTTATTTTCTACTCTCAATCTTTGACAAAGATCTATGACAGATTTCCTTAATCAATAATTCAACAGTATATCTAATGCCAAATTTTTAATTCATATAAGTGAATACATGCATTTTACAAAGTATTTCAAAGCAGGAAGGGAATTCAGGATAATCATCCACAGACCAGGAAATTCAGGTGGTTGGAACACTCTTCCTTCATCAGTAGCTTTCCAGATATGGAGATTTTATTATAATGTGCTTTACATTTGCTAATGTAGTTCTATTAAAAGTCATACATTCTAAATTGGTATTTTACTCCTCCTCTCTTTCCCCAATGCATTAAATGCAATTATACAGAGCCACCTGTGTATACAATACTCAACCAAACTTGGCATTTCTGAAGTAATTTGGAGGGAGATGACAGCAGGTAAAATTGGAATATTCCCAGAAGGTGCTCATTCTGTATTCAGAGGTATCCCACATATTTTTGAAAAAAATTTTTCTCCAATTTGCATTATTTCTAAATACATTTTACATAATTTTCCAAGTTTACTAGCTGTACTGCAATATGTACATTAATATTTAAGCTTGTGTCAGGCCAACTTAGACATATGAATTAAATGCGGCATAAATTAAGTGCACATTTATTTAACATTCAGTGGATAGTATGTTGTTATGGCTTCTTAACACTGGAAAGAGAGAAAGGTGCTCAAAGAACTCTTTCTGTGTTGACCCTGCCATGCCCTGGACTATTTTTCGCACCACCCTTAGGCTGCCTAGGATAGCCAGTAGACTTCAGTAAATAGAAAAATCTTATTCGTTAATAGTTTAAATCACAATTATATGTCAGAGAATCATTTGTTCGCAGGGTTGGCAAGCACCCCACCCGCGGCAAAAGAAAATATGTTTCAACCATTCTCTCTCTAAAATGTTGCTAACTGCAGTCCTCAAAGTAGTGGGCAATAATAACTTCTGAAATCTACTCATTCTGGCTTTGTACATCTCTAGAGGTTTTTTGAATATAATATCTATGGTAGATAGATTTTGGGGCTCCATTATCTTCTCTCCTTGGTTTTATTCCTGCAGTTATATTATGTTACATGGTAAGGGAACTTTATCATGTAGATGTAATTAGAAGCAGAAAGGGAAGTCAGAGAAAGGTTCAATTTGCCATGTCAAATTCTGCCACCCATCAGAAGGAGTTTGGAATTGAATTATTCCTCAGAGTCTCCACATAAGATTGCAGCTCTGTTGACACATTGATTTCAATCTTTGAGACCTTGGGCAGGAAACCCAGTTGAGTCATTCTATGTCCAGACTTCTGGCTCGTGAAATTGTGAGATAATAAATGGGTATTGTTTTAAGCAGCAAATTAGTGGCAATTCGGTTTAAAAGAGTAGAAAGACAATGCAAATTAGAAGTATGCAGATTCCTAGAGAGCTTCTTGTTCAACACTTTTATTTACTCATAAGGAAAGTGAGCTTTAATGAAAGTTAAACTTTTACCCAAGGTCATAGTTTATAAGTGACTCTATCATTACTATTACATGCTAGTCTCCTAATCATCTACTTTATTAATTTTTTGATTTGTTTATTAAAAAATATTTAATCAACTCTTTTTTAATAAATGAAGAAGGTAGAGAATTTGGGATCCTCCAGAGGATATATTTTTGAATTAACACTATATTCTTAGTACTGTTTGATATTTTAAATATGTTATTTATTTTATAAAATTCTAGTATGTAAATGACTTGTTAGAGTTATAACATGCACACAAATAATACTACAAAAATATAAACATCAAACCATATATAAGAGCTATTTGGTAAAAGTGAGTTCACAAAAGATGTTTGACTTTTAATAGAAGGAATAAAGGAAATTTTCATAGAAATGTCAACATTCGTCCTGAAACTGAAAGATAATGAGAGTATACTGCATTTCAGCTGCTCTAAGTAGTCCTTGCTGTATATATATATTGACTCTGAGCAGCCTGAAAAATGACATGAAGGGAAATGCATGCTTGGGATCACAGCATTTGCCCAGGCCATCTTTCTTCAACCCTTTAGAATTCCTTTCATTTATCATTAATTCAATTTTTTTGATCCTACCCAATAGTGTTTGAATTCAGTAAACAAGATTATTAGGGCATCTCTGGTTCTTTCCCAATTCCCATCTTTCATAATTTATTCCAATATTTTACCCTCAGTATAATACACCACAACTATAGACAAAGGTATTATTCCTTTCTAGCTAAGTTTATATACTACACCTTAGAGTATATACCACTGGTCCATGAGTGATATCTAAAGATAGAATTTGGATAAGTTCAAACTAAGAAATGAATAAATTCCTAGAGATGTAAATACATGAACCAAATTCAGGATGGCATGATGGGACCTTTACTATCATAGATATATTATTCTATTTAATCTGAGTATAGTGTGCCTAAAGAAGAAAAGCATATGTTACCAAGTTATGTTGGCGTGAGATTAGCAAAAGTTCTTAAATACGAAATAGTGAAATTTGGAGAGATTATTTACTTATTATAGATATTGGGCAGCCTTTGGATAAACTGACAGAGAAAAATGAATAGTCTAGAGCAAGCTTTTGTAAAAATACTCCTCTGTTAAATATATGTATGATGAATTGTCTCTCAGAGGAAGTCAAAAGAAAGTATATTTTGATTTAACAAAAGAGAGCTGATATTTATTTGCATGTCTATTGTGCAGAAACTGGCAAGCATTTTACTAAACCAATTTTCACTTCTTCTTAAAAAATAAGTCAGTAGGATGTGGCCATATGAAGAAGCTCCAGTCAATGTAATGAATGTAGTATTTTGCTTCTTTTCCAGGTCCTTCCCATAAAACCTTCCCATTCTCAATTTGTCACGCTCTTTCTAATCCTGAAATCTTTTAAACTGTAATAAAGGGGACTTTGAAAGCCATATACTGAAAAAGTTGGAGCCACAAAATTTTCCCTGAAGCTCCATTTGAAGAAGAGTTCAGCCAGTAATCAGAAATATTTGGTTTGGATTATGTGAATGAAAAATAAACTATTATGTTTGAAACTGAGAAAAAATTTTCCCAAAACTTTTTGCTTCAAACTTATTTTATTTTATTCCACCATCAGACCAACATTTGCTTGAGTTAAAAACTTTTATTATCAGTTTGTAGAATATAAATGTCTTTTGTAAGAGCATTAAGGCTTTTTCACGTGGAAATGTTTTGTGTAATAATCCAGACATAAAAAAGATTAATGTAAGATTAACTTCTAAATATGAGGGAGATCAAGATGATGGAGTATGAGAATATGAAATTCACCTCCCGCCATGAACACATCGAAAATACATCTATATGTGGAAAAATTCTCATGGAAAACTAACTGGAAATTGGTATAAGGGCTCCTATGCAACCAAGGCTGTAGGAAAGATAAAGACATAATTGGGTAGGATGGGAAGAAAATCATCAGGTGGGGACTTGTGTCTCACTGAGAAGGGAGTAAAAGAAAAGAGAATACTACATTGGCAGACCCTCACCCTAGGAAGTGAGCAGGTCAAGCCAGTCCTGGTGTCCTATGCATATGAGACAAGCTCCCTTGAATGTTCAGAAAACCACTGGGACAGATAGAAATGCTGGAGAAATCTAGACTCCATTTATGAGGTGTGTACAAGTACTGTCTTGCCCTCAGGCAGGGTGGAGAGAGTTATGCCCTAGCAGCTGCCTCCTTGTTCTGTTTTCCAGAGCAAGCCAAGCTAACCTGAACCTAGCCCACGCCTTACCATAGCTTGGCCCTGGATCTAGGGCATCCAGGACCTGGGAAAAGACTTAATCTAGGAATACAGAGGTGAACCAGGGACCTAGGGCTAGCCCAGGTGGGGTAGTGGCAGCCATAGTTGGTGCTTACTCAAGGAGCACCCTAGAAACAGCTCAGACTTCTGACAACTGTGGTGGCTCAGAATTCCCAAAACCACCTTGAAGTGCATCCCAGCACAAGCCAGGCAAATGCTCTGGCCCTGCCCACTTCACATGACAGCATAGCACTAGATCTGGGGAAACCACAACAGGGGAAATTATGTGACCATAGGCTGCATCTGAGTGGAGATGACTACACAGGCAGAACATTTGACCTCTGTAAGCACATAAGCCCCACTTGCTTCATCACTCCCTTCCTTTGGGGCAAATGCTCCAGTGCAGGGAGAAGAAAAATCACACACCTAGAGGGAACATAGCCAGCTTGAGTCCAAGCTTCAGATCTTCCTCTCCAGCAACTTGGGAATAGACCCTACCTCTGACAGGATGGGGATGGCCACTGAGCAGAGAGGAAGTCCTATTTCACTCTTTTCAGGCTCTAGCTCCTCCATCACTAGGCACAGCCCCTACCAAGCTGAGAGCAACCAGCACATCCTGAGGAAAGATATAACTGGCATCCATACAAAACAAACCCTCCCATCAAAAGCATTGGGCACACAGAGTCAGCATAGGGATGTTCCCACATAAGGACACCCTTTCAAGACCACAATAGGTAACTGTGTCACCTAAATTCATAGAGACAGAGAAATTTAAGTAAAATGAAAAGACAGAAGAACTACTCTCAATTGAAAGAGCAAGAGGAAACCCCTGAAAAAATAATAAAACAGAAATAAACAATCTACAAGAAAAAGAATCCAAAACATTGGTAATAAAAATGCTAAATGAATTAGGGAAGATAATTCATCTAAACACAGATCACTTTAAAAAGGAACTAGAAACTATAAAGAAGACCTAATCAAAAATAGATAATTCAATATCTGAGATTAGAAGCACTCCAGAAGCAATGAACAGCAGACTAAATGACACAGAAGAACACATAAGTGATCTGGAAGATAGAATAATGGAACTCACCCAATCAGAATAGCAGACAGAAAGACAAATAGCTAAAAAAAAATAAAAAAAGGTGCTACATACAGTATCTCTGGGATAATATCAAGCATACCAATATTCACACTATACAAGTTCCAGAAGAAGAAGAGAGAAAGAAGGATGAAGTTATGGCTGAAAACTTCTCAAACCTAAAGAAGAAAACAGATATCAATGTACAGGAAGCTAAGAGGGTCCCAAACAAGATAAATCCAAGACACTCACATGCAAACATATCATAATTAAAATGACAAAAGTTAAAAATAAAGGGAGAATTCTAAATGCAAAAAGAGAAACATATAGAGTCATATACAAGAGAATCCCCATAAGGCTATCAGTCAATTTCTCTGCAGAAATTTTGCAGGCCACAAGGGAATGACTTGATATATTTAAAGTGCTGAAAGGGAAAACCCTGCAACCTAGGATAGTCTACCTAGAAAGATTATCACTCAGAATAGGAGAGAGAAAGAATTTCTCACACAAGCAAAAACTAAAAGAACTCAACAATACTAATCCTATGCTTAAAAGAAATGTTGAAGTGTCACCTTTAAATGGAAAAGATGTAAGAGTATATGGGAAAGGAAAAATCCCTATAGGAAAAGGAAATATATAGTAAGGATTGAAGATCACATAAATAAGTCAGTATGTAGATTTTTTTAAAAAATTGTAAAAGCAACTATAACTATGATCAACAGAAAATGGATAAGCAAGTTGTAAAATATGACATCCAAAACACAAAATGTGGGGAAAAATAGTAAAACAATGTAGATCTTTTAGAATGTATTTGAACTTAAATGACTACCAGTTTAAATAAAATAGATATAATTATGGGTCAATGTTTACAAATCTCACGGTAACCACAAATCAGAAACCTACAATAGATACACAAAAATCAAAAAGAAAGGAAATCAGCATACAATAAAAGAAAATCATCAAATCACAACAGGAGAAACAAAAAGAAAAAGAAGTGAACATAGAAGAACTACAAAAACAACTGGAAACAGGAATAAAATGACAGTAAGTACATATCTATCAATAATTACTTTAAATGTCAATAAACTAAATTCTCTGATGAAAAGACATAAGATGGCTGATTGGATAGAAAAAGAGAAAAAATAAAAGACCATTCAATATACTGCCTACAAGACATTTGCTTCAGAGCTAAAGATACACACAGAATGAATGTTATGAAATGGAAAAAGATATTTCATGTGAACAGAACATCTGCAAGAAAGAGGGGTTAGCAATACTCATATCAGACAAAATGGACTTTAAAACAAAGGCTATAACAAAAAACAAAGAAGGGGATTTTATAATGATAAAGGGATCAATACAAGAAGAAGATATTATACTCATTAGCATATATGCACCAATATAGGAGCACCTAAATACATAAAACAAATACTAACAGATATGAAGGGAGGAATTGACAATAATACAATAATTGTAGGGAACCTTAACACACTACTGACATCAATGGACAGATCATCCAGGCAGAAAAATCAATAAGGCAACGGTGGTTATAAAGACACAACTGATCAGTTGGTCTTAAAAGCTATCTATGAGATATTCCCTCAAAAAACAGCAGAATACACATTTTTTCAACTGCACATGGAATATTCTACAGGATAGATTACATACTAGGTCACAAAATAAGCTACAACAAACTTGTGGGGTTAGAAATTATACCAAGCATTTTTTTCAAACATAATGGTATGAAACAAGAAATCAACTACAGAAAAATAATGACAACTATGTATAAAATAGATAATAAATGAGAACCTACTGTATAGCACAAGAAACTCTACTCAGTGCTCTGTGGTGATGTAAATGGGAAGGAAATCCAAAAAAGAGGGGATATATGTGTACATATGGCTGATTCACTTTGCTGTACAGCAGAAACTTACACAGCAGTGTAAGGAAAATTTACTGCAATAAAAAAAAGAAGAATCACCAGGAAACTAAACAATATTCTACTAAAAACTGAATGGGTCAATGATGAAATTAAAGAGAAAATCAGAAAATACCTCAAGACAAACAAAAATGAAAACCCAAAATTTCAAAATCTATGGGATTCAGCAAAAGCAGTTTGAAGAGGGAAGTTCATAGTAATACAGGACTTCCTCAAGAAATGAGGAAAATCTCAAATAAACAACCTATACTACAACCAGAAAGAATTAGAAAGAGAATAATAAACAAAACCCAGTCACCAGAAGGAAGGAAATAATAAAGTTCAGATAGGAAATAAATAAAAAGGAGATAAAAAAAATTAGAAAAGATCAGTGGCACAAAGAGCTAACTTTGTGAAAATATGAACAAAATTGATGAAACATTAGGCAGGTTCACCAAGAAGAAAAGAGGACACAAATAAACAAAATAAAAAATGAAAGAGGAGAAATAACAACTGGTACCCCAGAGAAACAAAAAGTCATAAGATAATACTATGAACAGTTATATACCAACAAATTGAACAACCTAGAAAAAATGGACAAATTTCTAGAAACATACAGCCTGCCAAGACTAAGTCAAGAAAAAACAAACAATTTGAATAGACCAGTCACTGAGTGAAATTGAATTTGTAATTTTAAAAAATTCCCAGCAAACAAAAGTCCATGACCAGACAGCTTCACAGGGAAATTCTACTAAACATATAAAGAATTAACATCTACCTTTCTCAAACTATTCCAAAAGATTGAAAAGGAGAGAATACTCCAAAATTTATTCTATGAGACTGCCATTACCCTGTTACCAAAGGCAAACAAAGATACTATAAAAAAATAAAGTTATCAATATAGAGAGATATAGATGCAAAATCCTCAACAGATTTTAGCAAACTGAATCCAACAATACATAAAAAGGATCATACAGCATGATCAAGTTGGATGTTTTCCAGGGTCACAGGGATGATTCAACATTTGCAAATCATTCAATATGATACACCACATTAACAAAAGGGAAAGATAAAAATCACATAATCATCTCAACAGGCACTGAAAAAGCATTTCACAACATTCAACATTCATTTATGATAAAAGTCTCATCAAAGTGGTTAAAGAGGAAACATATCACAACATAATGAAGGCCATTTATAACAAACCAACAGCCAACATAATACTCAACAATGAAGAGCTGAAAGCCTTCCTGTTAAATTCAGAAACAAGACAAGGAAGCCTACCTTCATGTTTCTACTTAACACAGTATTGGAAATCCTAGCCACAGCAATCAGACAAGAAAAATATAAAATAAATGGTATCTGAATTGGAAGGGAAGATATAAAACTGTCATTATTAGTAAATGACATGATACTCTATATAGAGTACCCTTAATCTCCACTACAAAACTATTAAAACTAATAAATGAATTCAACAAGCCTGCAGGATAAAAGATTAATATACAGAAATCGTCTGTGTTTCTATATACTAACAATGAAATATCAGAAAAAGAAAGTAAAAAACAATCCCATTTAAAATTGCTTCAAAAAGAATAAAATCCTTAGGAATAAACTTAATCAAGGAGGTAACTGTCCTATACTCTGAAAGCTATAAAACACTGATGAAGAAAAATGAAGATATTACAAAGAAATGCAAAAATATCTTATGCTCTTAGGTTGGAAGAATTAATATTGTTAATATGGACTACTACCCAAAGCAATCTACAGATTATATTCAATCCCTATCAAAATACCCTTGACATTTTTCACAGAGCTAGAACAAATAATCTTAAAATTCACATGGAACCACAAAAAAACCACTGAATTGCCAAAATAAGCTTGACAAAAATGAACAAAGCTGGTAGTATAACCCTCCCAAACTTCAGACTATACTACAGAGCTACAGTGATCAAAAGAGCATAGTACTGGGCTTCCCTGGTGGCACAGTAGTTGAGAGTCTGCCTGCTGATGCAGGGGGACACGGGTTCATGCCCTGGTCTGGGAAGATCCCACATGCTATGGAGCAGCTGGGCCTGTGAGCCATGGCCACTGAGCCTGCGCGTCCAGAGCCTGTGCTCCACAATGGAAGAGGCCACAAGAGTGAGAGGCCCATGTACCACACACACACACAAAAAAAGAGCATAGTACTGGCACAAAAATAGACACAGAGAAAAATGGAACAGAATAGAGATCCCAGAAATACACACAGGTACCTATGGTCAATTAATCTATGACAAAGAAGCAAGAATATACAGTGGAGAAAAGTGAGTCTCTTCAACAAGTGGTTCTGGAAAAACTGGACATCCATATGTAAAACAATGAGATTAGAATGTTCCCTAACACCATATACAAATACAAACTCATAAAGACCTGAAAGTAAGACCTGAAATAATAAAACTCATAGAAAAGAACATAGGCTGAACATACTTTGACATAAATTATAGTAATATTTTATTGGATAAGTCTCCTGAAGCAAAAGAAATAAAAGCAAAAATAAACAAATAGGACATAAAAACTACTGCACAACAAAGGAACCATCAACAAAACAAAAAGGTTTTGCTTTTTCCAGGTTTATGGAATGGGAGAAAATATTTGCAAATGATACTACTGCCAAGGTGTTACTTATCCAAAATATATAAACAGTTCATACAACTCAATATAAATAAAACAAATAATCCACTCTAAAATGAGTAGAAGACCTGAATAGACATTTTTCAAAATAAGATATACAGATGACTAAGAGGCACATGAAAAGATGCTCAACCTGGCTAATCAGTAGAGAAATCAAAACAATGAGTATCTATGGAGGTTCCTTCAAAAACTACAAACAGAACTACCATACAACCCAGCAATCCCACTACTGGGTATATACCCTGAAAAAACCATAATTCAAAAAGAGTCATGTACCAAAATGTTCATTGCAGCTCTATTTACAATAGCCAGGACATGGAGGCAACTTAAGTGCCCATCATCGGATGAATGGATAAAAAAGATGTGGCACGTATATACAATGGAATATTACTCAGCCATAAAAAGAAACAAAATTGAGTTATTTGTAGTGAGGTGGACGGACCTAGAGTCTGTCATACAGAGTGAAGTAAGTCAGAAAGAGAAAAACAAATACTGTATGCTAACACATATACATGGAATCTAAGAAAAAAAATGTCATGAAGAACCTAGGGGTAAGACGGGAATAAAGACAGAGACCTACTAGAGAATGGGCTTGAGGATATGGGGAGGGGGAAGGGTAAGCTGTGAGAAAGCGAGAGAGAGGCATGGACATATATACACTACCAAAACTAAAATAGATAGCTAGTGGGAAGCAGCTGCATAGCACAGGGAGATCAGCTCAGTGCTTTGTGACCACCTAGAGGGGTGGGATAGGGCGGGTGGGAGGGAGGGAGGGGGAAGAGACATGGGAACATATGTATACGTATAACTGATTCACTTTGTTATATAGCAGAAACTAACACATCATTGTAAAGCAATTATACTCCAATTAAGATGTTAAAATAAATAAAAACAAACAAACAAAAAAAAACAATGAGTATAACTTCACACCTGTAAAGATGGCTATCATCAAAAAATGTACAAATAACAAATGTTGTCAAGGATGTGGAAAAAAAGAAACCCTTGTACACTGTTGGTGCGAATTTAAGTTGGTGCAGCCACTATAGAAAACAGTGTGGAGTTTCCCCAAGAAACTAAACATGGCATTACCATATGATCCAGCAATTCTACTACTGGGAATATATCTAGAAAAATGGAAATCACTAACTGGAAAAGATACATGAACCACAGTTGTCATAGCAGTACTGTTTACAATAGCCTAGATATGGAAGCAACCCAAGTGCCCATCAACAGATGACTGGATTAAGATGATATACATGTATATATATATATATATATATATATATATATATATATATATATATATATATATACACACACACATACACACATATATATATGTGTATATATACATATATATATATATATATATATAATTACTCAGCCTTCAAAAGGAATGAAATACTGCCATTTGTAGCCACGTGGTTGGACTTAGGGAATATTATGCTTAGTAAAATTAGTCAGACAGAGAAAGATATATACAATATTTGTCTGTATAAAATACTGTATATTATCCTTTACACATACAATCTAAAAAGTAATATGCAAAACAGAAACAGACTCACAGATATAAAACAAACAAACAATCAAACAAAAAACTTGTTACCAAAGTGGAGAGGGAAACAGGGAGGGACGAATTAGGGGTGTGGGATTAACAAATGATGTATGAAATAGATAAGCAACACGGATATACTGTATAGCACAGGGAATGATAGTCACTATCTTCTAATAACCTATAATGGAGTATAATCTGCAAAAGTACTGAATCACTATGCTGTACACCTGAAACTAACATAATACTGTAAATCAACTACACTTCAATTTTTAAAAAATATGCAGATCATCACATGCTGAAATGGCAAACCAGAAGCCATCCACATGAGATTGACAAGTAACTCCCTCTGCATCTCTTCTCCCACTTTGGGGAAGTAAAAACCCCAAGGCTATTTTTCATCAAAGTGCAGTTTCAACAGGCACACAATGGAAGTAGGTCACAAGTTTTGTTACTTAATGTAACAAATTACATTACATTAATGTAATGGGAGCACAGAGGGTTGTGGGCAGGTAGTCCTCAGTCCTGAGATACTAGCAAACAGGGGATAGAGAGCAGGTAGCAAGCCATTATTACTTATAAGATGATTGATATAGCAGAAACCACTTTTTCAAGGACTCAACTCAGGGAAGTCATTTTAAAAGATTCCCTGGGAAAAGAAAGGCAGGAACTTGTGGTGAAAATCTTAAACTCAGGTCCTTATATAAATGTCCAAAATCTGGGTGTGAGCAGGATTGTCACACTCTAAAATGCTTAGGCAGCAACCGAAAAGGTCCAGTTTACTCATCACGTACAGTCTAAAACCAGGTATATAGACCAGTTGAAAAGAATTGAGAGCCCGTAACTAAACTCACATACTTACCATCAACTAATCTTTCACAAGGGTGTCAAGAATATACAACGGGGAAAGGATAGTTTCTTCAATAAATGGTGTTGAGAAACTGAATATCTATATGCGAAAGAATGAAATTGAACTTTTATCTTACACCATCCACAAAAAGTAACTCAAAATAAAGACTGAAAAAAAAAAAGCTGAAACTGTAAAACTCCCAGATGAAAACATAGGACAAAGCTGCTTGACATTGGTCTTGGCAAGTGTTTTGTTTGTTTTGTTTTGTTTTGTTTTGCTTGTAACACCAAAAGTTTCTTGGCACTGGTGTTGATGACATATTTTGAATATGACACAAAAAAGACTGGCAACAAAAGAAAAAATAAACAAGTGGTACCTCATTAAACTAAAGAGTTTATGCACAGTAAGGAAAATATTAACAAAATGTAAAGGCAACCTGTGGAATAAAAGAAAAATTGCAACCCATATATCAGATAAGGGGATATTTGTGATTAATATTCAAAATATATAAAGATTTTAAACAACTCAATAGCAAAACAAACAAGCTATTTTAAAAAAGGACAAAAGGCCTGAATACACATTTTTTTCAAGAAAGACACACAAATGGCCAACAGGTATATGCAAAGGTGTTTAACATCATTAATCATCAGGAAAATGCAAATCAAAACCACATTGAGATGTATTACAATTTTTAGAATGATTGTAATTGACAAGGCAAGAGATACTGTGTTGGAATGACATGTAAAAAGGAGAGACTTAGTTACTGTTGGTGGGAATGTAAATTGGTATAGTCATTATGAAAAACATTATGGAGGTTCTCCCCAAAATTAAAATATATGTTTACCATATGCCTCATCATAGTATTTCTGGGTGTATATCCAAAGGAAATAAAATCCGTGTTGAAGAGATATCTGCCTTCCCATGTTCACTGCAGCATTATTCATAGTAGCCAAGATATGGGAAAAACTGACTTATCCATCAGATGAATGAATAAAGAAAATATTTATCTATCTATGTATCATCTATCTATTTATAATGGAACATTATTCAGCTATTAAAAATAAGGAAATCCTGCCATTTTGACAACATGGATAAACCTGGAGGACATCATGCTTAGTGAAATACACCAGACATAGAAAAGTATTGTATGATCTTACTTATAGGTGGAATCTTAAAAATTAGAACTCAGAAAAGCTGAAAGGAGATGGAGGTTGCCAGGAAATGGATGTCATATGAAATGGGGAGAAGCTGATCTTTGGGTACAAACTATTCATATGTAGATGAATAAGTTGTGGGGAATCTAATGTGAAGCATGGTGCCTGTAGTTAATCATACTGCATTGTGTACTTTAAATTTGGTAAGATTTTAAACTTTAAGTGTTCTCACAAAATGATAATTATGTGAGTTAATGACTATTAGCTTGATTGTGATAGTACTTTCAGAATATATATGCATGTCAAACTACCTTATTGTACACCTTGAATATATACAATTTTTGTCAATTATACCTAAATAAATCTGAATAAAATTTAAAAGTAAAACAGAAAAACAAAATAATATATAGATATGCTGTTTGGTATACAACAACCTTTTCCTCCCAGCCTCCCACTCATTTAGAAACCATCTTCCAGATTGGTGCTGTATGAATGAGATGGCACTTGACCAAGGAAGCCAAAAATACGTAGGATAAGAAAGAGAAAAGCAGATTCTCATCAGTGAAATGTTGAGTAAACTGATAGAGATTTGGTTGGGGAGAATATTCATGGTTGTATGAAGTCAACAATAGGAAAAATGAATCAAGGAGAAAGTCTTGTTAGGGGTACACTATACTTCTGTTTGATAACTAAAGCTAAACTGAAGCTTGATTCAAGACTTGTAATCATTGGGCACTCTTCTAGTTTTCCCTCACATTTTAGCTTCTTGTGAATTCTCTACTCATGTAAGGAAGCTTACTGATAATTATATAATCAATATCTCATAAAGCTAGTAGGATGCTGACTTGAAATTTGACTTAGTCTCTCTCCTTTTCTTTTTTAATATTCTGGTATAAAAATTTTTTTAAATGCTAAATTAAACAGATTTCCTATCTAGAAAATGTATACAATGAAATTTACTTAAGAGAATGAAGCAACTAATATACAGTTCTGGCCAATTTTTAAATACTTTAAAACATTAACTATTTTTCATGTTTTTTGCCTTGCTATATGGAGCTTTGCTTTAAAAACTGTTACTTCTGAACATATTAATGATCAGGTGCAATATGAAAGGGACTAGTTTTTTGGGTTTTTTTTTAATAAAACCTAATTAGTAAAGCTAGTAAATAAATACATCCAATTATATTGCTTAGTCCTAGATTTTCACACAGTATAATCGGAGGACAAGGAAACATATCCTCACAACATGACTCCTTAGAAGGCAAGTCAGCTGTGTCTATTTATAGCTTCCACAAATGATGCTAGCATGATAGACATTTTAAAATGTTCTTAAAAGTTTTCACAAAAAAAAAGAAAAATTTTATTGGATAAAGATTTTATCTCAAAATAGAAAAAAAACCCTTTGTAGATGAAGTAGAGAATTCAAGTTTTTTTGTTTGCTTATTTATTAAATAGCTAATAAGTTTATTTTTTCAAACCCTCGAAAATATAAAAAGATTTCAACAACAGTGTTCACATCCATTCTTTTCTCCTATCCACCCACTTCATTCTCCATCTATAAACCATTGCTAATAGTTTTTTTGTCTATGCACCCAGAATTTTTATACATATACAAGAATATGTGTATATGTATGCTTTTTCTTCTTCTGTCTTATAAAAAACTGTAAAATATGATTCTGTGTCTTGCCTTTTTTATTTAACAATGCACCTTGGACAGCATTCCAGAGTAAAAAGTAAAGCAAATCCCCATTCCTTTATTTTAATAAAAATATGCCTTAAGACATTGGAATGATTTTAACCCTTTATTTGTATGAACAATAAATACCTGCTCTTTTGCACGTTTAGAAGTATGTAGGTGAAGCAACATTTTGAAGACTGAAAATAATCTGGCAGTGGATCCTGCTGGATTGTCTTCAATAGAGGTTGTAGTATTGATAATGTGACTAGCAAAGTAGAAGAGCAGAACACTGAAATTTAAGTCAGATTTCTAAATTCTAGTTAAAGTTCTGTGTTCTTATATTAGAAAAATTACAGAAATCACTTTAGTAGTAAATTTTTACTAACTATGATGATACATTATGTTATCACCATCATATTTATCAGACATTATAGGAAAAGAGTTTCCTCAAAAATTAAATGTTCAAAAAATGGAAGCCTATATCTTTACATATCAATGTACCAAAAATAAAATAAAATAATGGTTAATCAGATTAGGAGCAAACTATATCCTACCTTTCACTGCTTCTGAAACAGAGCAGAGTAGAAAAACACAAATTTTATGCCCTCAGTCTGTCACAAATAAAGATCATTACCTGCACCTCCCAACATACATACACAAACTCACTCACATACTTACCTCTACCTGCTGACTCTCTCTTTTTTTTTAACATCTTTATTGGAGTATAATTGCTTTACAATGGGGTGTTAATTTCTGCTTTATAACAAAGTGAATCAACTACAAATATACATATATCCCCATATCTCCTCCCTCTTGCGTTTCCCTCCCATCATCTCTATCCCACCCCTCTAGGTGGTCACAAAGCACAGAGCTGATCTCCCTGTGCTATGTAGCTGCTTCCCACTAGCTATCTATTTTACATTTGGTAGTGTATATATCTCTCTACCACTCTCTTACTTTGTCTCAGCTTACCCTTCCTGCTCCCTGTGTCCTCAAGTCCATTCTCTACATCTACGTCTTTATTCCTGTCCTGCCCCTAGGTTCTTCATAACCACTTTTTTTTTTCAGATTCCATATACATGTGTTAGCATACAGTATTATTTTTCTCTTTCTGACTTACTTCACTCCGTATGACAGACTGTATGTCCATCCATTTCACTACAGATAACTCAATTTCATTTCTTTTTATGGCTGAGTAATATTGCATTGTATATATGTGCCATATCTTCTTTATCCATTCATCTGTTGATGAACACTTAGGTTGATTCCATGTCCTGGCAATTGTAAATAGAGCTGCAATGAACATTGTGGTACATGACTCTTTTTGAATTATGGTTTTCTCAGGGTATATGCCCAGTAGTGGGATTGCTGGGTCATGTGGTAGTGCTATTTTTAGTTTTGTAAGGAACTTCCATACTGTTCTACATACTGGCTGTATCAATTTACATTCCCACCAACAGTGCAAGAGGGTTCTCTTTTCTCCATATCCTCTCCAGCATTTATTGTTTGTAGATTTTTTGATGATGGCCATTCTGACTGTTATGAGGTGATACCTCATTGTAGTTTTGATTTGCATTTTTCTAATGATTAATGATGTTGAGAATCCTTTCATGTGTTTGTTGGCAATCATTATATCTTCTTTGGAGAAATAATATAGATTAATGAAATAGGATAGAAAGTCCAGAGATAAACCTACGCACATATGGTCACCTTATTTATTTATATATTTATTGATTTTATTGATTTTATTTATTATTTTTTTTGTGGTACACAGGCCTCTCACTGTTGTGGCCTCTCTCCTTGTGGAGCACAGGCTCTGGACGTGCAGGCTCAGCAGTCAGGGCTCACGGGCCCAGCTGCTCCGCAGCATGTGGGATCTTCCCGGACCAGGGCACAAACCCGTGTCCCCTGCATCAGCAGGTGGACTCTCAACCACTGCACCACCAGGGAAGCCCTGATCACCTTATTTTTGATAAAGGAGCCCAGATTATACAATGGAGAAAGACAGCCTCTTCAATAAGTGGTGTTGGGAAAACTGAACAGCTACATATGAAAGAATGAAATTAGAACACTCCCTAACATCATACACAAAAATAAACTCAAAATGGACTATAGACCTAAATGTAAGGCCAGACACTATAAAACTCTTAGAGGAAAACATAGGCAGAACACTCTATGACATAAATCACAGCAAGATCCTTTTTGACACACCTCCTAGAGAAATGGAATAAAAACAAATGAGACCTAATGAAACTTTAAAGCTTTTGCACAGCAAATGAAACCATAAATAAGATGAAAAGACAACCCTCAGAATGGGAGAAAATATTTGCAAATGAAGCAACTGACAAAGGATTAATCTCCAAAATTTACAAGCAGTTCATGCAGCTCAATATCAAAAAAAACCAAACAACCCAATCTAAAAATGGGCAGAAGACCTAAATAGACTCTCTCATTTTTGTTTGTGAATTAAGGATACCTGAGAGTACACCTGACAGAACGTGTGTCAGCTTAGGGTTCTCACTCTAGTATCCTGATTCTTTTACTTTAGACAAATTGGAAACCTTAGACCAGTCATTTAACTGAAAAATATCTCAGTCTGAATCTCAGAACTAGATAAACTCTAATGTCCTTCCTATTTCTGTGCTGCAATTATTCCATAGTGCCCCAAGTTGGATCAAAATTCAAAAATCATCTTAGTCTCCTTTTGTGCACAGATATCCAACCATTTTTAAAAATTTGGTAAATTCCAAAGTGATAATATTGCTCAATTGTGTCTTCTTTCAATCCCACTGCCAGGATGTTAATGCATGTCTACTTTATTTCTGTTTTTTTTTTTTAATTTTCATATAGCTGATGTACAATATTATATAACTCACAGGTGTATAATATAGCGATTCAACATTTTTAAGGTTATACTCCATTTATAGTTATTGTAAAATATTGGCTATATTCCCTACATTGTACAATATATCCTTGTAGTTTATTTTATACCTCTTAATCCCCTACCCCTATATTGCCCATCTCTCAATCCCTCTCCCCATTAGGAGCCAGTAGTTTGTTCTCTATATCTATGAGTCTGTTTCTTTTTTGTATATTCACTAGTGTGTCGTATTTTTTTAATTCCACATATAAGTGATATCATACAGTATTTTTTATCCTCTGTCTGACTTATTTCATTTAACATAATACCTGCCAAACTATCCATGTTATTGCAAATAACAAAATTACCTTTTTTTAAGGCTGTGTAGTATTATATATTGTGTGTATATATATCATGTATATATATATATATATATGTATATATATATAAAATCTTCTTTATCCACACATCTGTTGATGGATACTTAGGTTGCTTCCTACTTTGTTTCTTGGCAATTGTAAATAATGCTGCTATGAACAATAGAGTAAATGTATCTTTTCAAATTAGTGTTTTTATTTTTTTGGATATACGCCCAGGAGTGGAATTGCTGGGTCATAGGGTAGTTCAATTTTTAGTTTTTTGAGAGACCTCCATAATGTTTTCCACAGTGGGTACACCAATTTACATTCCCAGCAACAATGTGCAAGGATTCCCCTTTCTACACATTCTCACCAATATTTGCTGTTTGTAAATTTCTTGATGACAGCCTTTCTGACAGGTGTGAAGTGATACCTCATTGTGGTTTTGATTTGCATTTCCCTGAGGATTAGTGATGATGTGCATATTTCCATGTGTGTGTTGACCGTCTGTGTGTCTTCTTTGGAAAAAATATGTATTCAGGTCTTCTGCCCAGTTTTTAATTGGGTTATTTGGTCTTTTTGATGCTGTGTTTTATGAACTGTTAATATATTTTGGTATTAACCCATCATTGGTCATATCATTAGCAAATATTTTCTCCTACCCAGTAGGCTTTCTATTCATTTTATCAGTGGTTTCCTTTGCTGTGCAAAAATCTTTTAAGTTTAATTTTGTTTTGGGGAGGGTTGTTTTTGGGTTTTGGGGGGGGGGGGTTTGTTTTGTTTTTTGCTTTAAATTTCTTTGTTTTAGGAGACAGATCCAAAAAAATATTGCTACAATTTATGTTGAAGAGTGTTCTGAATATGATTTGCTCCTGGATTTTTATGGTTTCTGGGCTTACATTTAGACATTTAATCCATTTTGAGTTTATTTCTGTATATGGTGTTAAAGAATGTTCTAATTTCATCCTTTATATGTAGCTTTCCATATTTCCCAGCACCACTTACTGAAGAGACTGTCTTTTCACTATTGTATATTCTTGCCTCCTTTGTCATATATTAATTGACCATAAGTACATGGGTTTATTCTGGTCTCTCTATTCTGTTCCATTGATCTCTACATCTGTTTTCATGCCAGTACCATACTGTTTTCATTACTGTAGCTTTGTAGTATAGTCTGAAGTCCCGGAATGTAATTCTTCCAGCTCTGTTCTATTTTTTCAAGATTATTTGTTGGCTATTTGAGGTCTTTTGGGTTTCCATACAAATTTTAAAATTTTATCTACTTCTGTGAAAAATTCCCTTGGCACTTTAAAGGGATTGCATTGAATCTGTAGATTGCTTTGGGCAGTAAGTTCATTTTAAATATATGAATTCTTCCACCCAAGAACATGGTATATCTTTCATTATATTCTGTCATATTCAATTTTGTTTGTCAGTGTCCTACAGCTTTCTGAGCACAGGTGTTTTACATCCTTAGATAGTATTATTCCTATCTATTTTACTCTTTTTGATGTGATGGTAAATGGGATTGTTTCCTTAATTTCTCTTTCTGATAGTTTATTTTTAGTGTATGGAAATGCAACAGATATACTGTATACTAATTTTGTATTCTGAAATTTTACCAAATTCATTGATATGCAAGCTATAGTAATTTTCTTCTGGTGTCTTTAGGATTTTCTATGTATAGTATCATGTCATCCACAAACAGTGAAAGTTTTACTTGTTCCTTTGAAATTTGGGTTAATTTTATTTCTATTTCTTGGCTGATTGTTGTGGTTAGGACTTCCAATACTGTGTTTAATACAAGTGGTGAGAGTGGGCATCCTCATCATGTGCCAGATCTTAGAGGGAATGCTTTCAGTTTTTCACTATTGGTCATGATGATAGCTGTGGCCTTGTCATATATGGCTTTTATTATGTTGAGTTATGCTCCTTCTGTGCCCACTTTCTGAAGAGATTTTTATCATAAATGAATGTAGAAATTCATCAAAAGATTTTTCTCCATCTATTGAGATGATCATATGTTTTTCATTCTTCAATTTGTAGTGTGGTGTTTCACATTGTATGATTTGCAGATATTGAAAAATTCTTGCATCACTGGGATAAGTCTCACTTGATCATAGTGTATGGTCCTTTTAATGTATTGTTGGATTTCATTTGCTATTTATTTTTAGGATTTTTGTATATATGTTTATCAGTGATATTGGCCAGTAATTTTATTTTGTTGTGATATATATTTCTGACTTTGGCATTAAAACCTTACAGAATGAGTTCAAAAGCATTCTGTCCTCTGCAAATTTTTGGAATAGTTTGAGAAAGATAGGTGGTAACTATTTAAATGTTTGGCTGAATTCACCTGTGAAACCATCTGGTCCTGGACTTTTGTTTGCTAAGATTTATTAATTACTGACTAAATTTTATACTGGTAATTTGTCTGTTCATATTTCCTATTTATTCCTCATTCAGTCTTGGGAACTGTACATTTCTAAGCATCTGTCAATTTCCTCCAAGCTGTCCATTTTATTGGCATATAGTTGTTCTCAGTAGTCTATTATGATCTATCATATTTCTGTGATGTTGTTTGTAACTTCTTTTTCACTTCTGATATTAGTGTTTTGGGCCCTCTCAAATTTTTTCTTGATGATTCTGGCTCAAGGTTTATCAATTTTGTTTATCTTTTCAAAGGATTAACTTTTAAATATTGATCTTTTCTACTGCTTTTTAGTCTCTGTTTCTTCTCTGATCTTTATGATTTCTTTCTTCTACTAAATTTGTTTTTCTTTTTATTTATTTATTTTCTGTTCTTCTTTCTTTAGTTCCTTTAGGTAGAAGTTTAGGCTCTTTACTTGAGATTTTTTTATTTCCTAGGATAAGCATGTATTGTTATAAACTTCCTTCTTAGAACTGCTTTTGCTGCCTCCCATAGGTTTTGGATCATTGTATTTTCATTTTCACTAGTCCTTAGATATTTTTAAAATTTCTTCTTTGATGTCCTCACTGATCCATTGGTTGTTTAGAACATACTTTTCAGCCTCCATGTAGATGATTTCTAGTCTCATAGCATTGTGGTCAGAAAAAAGATGCTTGATATGATTTCAATTTTCTTATATTTACCAAGGTTTGTTTTGTGGCCTAACATGTGGGCTCTCCTAGAGAATATTTCACTTGCACTTGAAAATAATGTTTTCTGCTGCTTTTGGATAGAATGTTCCATATATATCTATTAAGCCCATCTGGCCTAATGTCTCATTTAAGACCAGTGTTTCCTTATGATTTTCTGTCTGGATGATATATCCATTGATGTAAGTTGGGTGTTAAAGTTCTCTACTAGTATTATGTTAGTGCTCATTTTTCCTTTTATTTCCATTAATATCTGCTTTATGTATTTTAGGTTGGGTGCATATATATTTGAAAGTCATATCTTCTTCTTGGATTGATCCCTTGATCATTATGTAGTGTCCTGCTTTGTCTCTTGTAACAGTCTTTATTTTAAAGTCTATTTTGTCTGGTGTAAGTATTGCTACCCCAGATTTCTTTAGATTTCCATTTGCATGTAATACTGTTTTCCATTCCCTCACTTTCAGGCTGTTTGTATTTAGTTCTAAAGTGAGTCTCTTGTAAGAAGCATATATATAGGTCCTATTTTAGTATCTATTCAGCCATGTTATGTCTTCTGACTGGAGACTTTATTCCATTTATATTTTCACTAATTTTGATATATACATTCTTATTGTGATTTTTAAAATTATTTTGGGCTTGTTTTCATAGATATTTTTTGTTCCTTTCTTCTTTTGCTCTCTTCTCTTTTAATTTGATGCCTGTCTTTAGTGTCAGGAATGGATTCTTATTTTGCTTTTTGTCTGTATATCTATTATAGACTTTTCATTTGTGGTTACCACAAGGTTTTTATATAGCACTCTATATATATTTACATGATTGTTTTAAGTTGCTAATCTCTTACTTTCAAATGCATTTTAACAACCTTGCATTTGTACTCTTCTCCCCTCACAATTATTGTTTTTGATATCATATTTTACATCTAATTGTTTTGTTATTGTTTAACTATGTATTGTGGATTTAGATGATTTTACTACTTTTGTCTTTTAACTTTTCTCCTAGCTTCTTGTGTGAATTATTTCCTACATTTACTGTATGTTTGCCTTTACTAATGAGCTTTTTTATTTTGTAATTTTCATGTTTCCTGTTCTGGGCTTTTCTTCTTTGCCTTAGAGAAATTCCTTTAACATTTCTTGTAAGGCTGATTTAGTGTTCCTGAACTCTTTTAGCTTCTGCTTGTGTGTAAAGATTTTTGTTTCCATAAAATCTGAATTAGACCCTTGCTGGGTAGAGTATTCTTGGGTATAGGTTTTTCCCTCTCATCACTTTAAATATACTGTTCCATTTCCTTGTGGCATGCAGAGTTTCTGTGGAAGAAAAATAGCTGATTGCCTTATGGGAGTTCCCTTCTATATTATTTGTTGCATTTCCCATGCTGTTTTTAATATTTTCTCTTTATCTTTAATTTTTTATCATTTTAATTACAGTGTGTCTTGGTGTGTTCCTCTTTGGATTAATCCTGTATTGGACTTTCAGTGCCTCCTAGACTTGAATGTCTTTTTTCTTTCCCAGGTTATGGGCGTTTTCATCTATTATGTCTTCACATATGTTTTCAGTCCCTTTCTCTCTTTCTTCTTTTACTTGGACACTTATAATGCAAATATTAGTGAGCCTGATATTATCCCAGAAGTCTCTTAAACTGCCCTCATTTCTTTTCATTCTTTTTTTCTGTTTGCCATTAGTGATTTCCACTACTCTCTCTTCCAGCTCGTTGATCTGTTCCTCTGTATCATTTAGTGTACTGTTGATTCCTTGTAGTATATTTTTCACTTCAATTATTGTATTCTTCATCTTTGTTTTGTTGTTCTTTATATTTTATAATCCTTTGCTAAAAACTTCTAACTTCCCACTCTGTGCATCCATTCTTATCCTGAGTTCATTGATTATCTTTACGATCACCACGCTGAACTCTTTCTTGGGTAGATTACCTACCTCCACTTTACTTAGTTCTTCTGCTGGTGTTTTATGTTGTTCCTTTGTCTGGAACGAGTTTCTCTGTCACCTCATTTTGCCTAAGCTTCTGTTTATATTTTTAGGTATATGGTATATTATTTATGTTTTCTTACGCTGGAATAGTGAACTTCTTTAGGAGACAGCTTATGCATCACAGCAGCACACTCCCCCCTCATCACTCAGGGCACATGCTCTAGAGGTTTCCCCTATGAGGGCAGCATTGATCCTTCTATTGTTGAGGGCTGACAATTTGGGTGCTCTATAAGCTTGGTTAGCCCCTAGTTCAGTTGGTTGCCAGCCTCTAGTTTGTGTGGAGGCCATCAGTTGCTGGTTGGTGGGACTGGGTCATGAGGTGGTTAACTGCAGCACCCCAGGGAGCCCTGGGGCTAGTGCTGGTTCACTTATGGTGAAGTCAGTGTCCAGAAGACTTCAGGGCTGTTGCTCACCCTCTGGCATGTGAAGCCATGTCCTGGGATTACTGCCAGACTACTGGAAGGCAGAGTCAGGCTCTGAATTCTGGTCCCAGGACCTAGAGAGGCCAGCACAGATTGATAATGGGGTTGGCTGGTTCATAACTCTGTTGAGTAAAAGTGTACATAAGCTTGTGTTGCCCTGCTAGTGGGCAGGGTCTGAGCCCACCTGGTCTCAAGGCAAGGTCTGTCATGCTGTGGGCTGGCTGGGTCTGCAGGCTACAGGATTGTGGGTTTTCTTGTGTCCGATGTCTGCCCCCTGGTGGATGAGGCTGGTCCAGTTGCTAGAGCAGGCATCCTAAAGACAGAGGTGGAGCCCAGGGTATTCTGGAGCTGATGCCTGTCCACTGGTGGGTGGATCTGGTTCCTGGGCCATCTGATGGCAAGCCCACTTTATTTCTTATTTGTATTGTACTAATTTACTAAGTATATATATATACACACACACACACACACAGACACATATATATATACATACATATATATATATGCACATATTTCCCTTTAGATTACTTGCGTATTTCAATTGCTTTTGCCACACTGTTTTCTCAGAGCAATAAGTAGTTGAGAGTTTATTTATGCACATGACCCTATAAAAGGGTTCATCATTTCTTTAGAAATTCATCTATTTACTTTTCTTGAGGTGTTGAGAGTTTAACTAAGTCCTTAAAATGCTAAAGAACTCATAGGCGGGGAACTGGGCCACAGACACAGCTCTATTTCCTCCACAAGTTATAGACTTTCTATGATACCCCTTGACTCCTCCTCAGGACATAGAGTGGTTCCATATACACAATAAGTATTTAGAACAAATTAGCAGAATAAACAAATGAATTAAGAAATAAGCATGAATATCAGATTTATTATGAACTAAAGTTGGCTTTATTATAGGCACCTTTATCTCTTTTCTGAATTTTTTCTCAAGGGAAAGGATTCTTTTCTCTGAATTAGAATATTGGTTTATTTATCTACACTGTTTTTATGGAAATTTGTAGAATTATATCTGTGTATCACTAATAAAATCAATTGAATAAGAATACCAATTTTGCTGATAACATTACAGTTTGTCTCTGTTTCCCTGTGACAAGGTGATTGGCAAGATGAAATTAACTCTGCCCATACTTTTAATTATAACTGTTATTAGGGAGTTTTTAATTTAATGTTTGTAGATTTTACTTTCAAAGTCAATAATAAGGAATTCCATTAGTAATTTATAAACGGCATTTTCACTGTAGGTTGATTCTGGATTAAATCCACCACAGTTCAATAACTGTCATGCCAAAGATGAACTTTTAGGAAATGTCCATCCACAAAGCTGTAAGCTATTTTCAATATAAAATTTTTAATTGTTGTTTCTCACCATTCTTTTTGTCAACTAGTAATCATACTGCTTTCCAAACAAGCAAATAGGAGTATTGTAGGACAATGGACAAAATATTAACAGATATTACTGTGTTGAAATTTTATTTTCACATTAAAATGTAGATGAGCTGGAAAAACTTAAAAGGACATTTCTGTCTTGAATCAACTTCCATCTATCTCCATGAACTCAAGCTACATCCAACATATTTGAGACCACTGGGAGAGAAGTTCAATTTAAATTAGAAACAATTTTAATTTGAAAACCACTTGATGGAAAAGAAGAAAACTTTTTAAAATGCACACTGAGACACAGATACATGCATATAAGTTAATTTATTGGAATTAAATGGTTATTGATTAACATAGTAGAGTTGGGGGTTGATCTGGTCTCCTGAAATGGCTAAAACCAATGTCCTTCAAAGGATTTCAAACTAACTTAGGTTACTTTTTCCTTTTCATTAATTTATTTATTACCTTTTACTTATATAGTTAAACTTAAAAAAAAGACTTATAGATTTTTATTCAGATATATAAATGGATGAGATTATGAGTGTTATAAGTGGATGAGATTAGCATTTAGATTGTGGCAGACCCCTGGAAGCAGAATTATTAAGTCAACATTGTTAAAATGTCTATTTTCTTTGAAAATGGATTTCTTCACAATGGAGGTTTATCTCATGTCCAAAGAATTGAAGCAGGCCTCTATAATTGCTTATTACACAGTTTGAAATAATAAAATATTTGTGTGGATTCATGTCTTCTCCTCTAAAAATAAACATATGTCCCTCATTAATAATCTACAAGTATCAAAGTCATGCTGCTGCATAAATAAAAGAAAATAAATAAAATTAAAGTTCCAAAGCAGTTGTTCTTTAAGACTTACTGCACAAAGTCTCTAAAATTACCAGTTCATATGCCTAGCTCAGGGAAAAGTCGATTTCTGAATCAGAGAACCAAAGGTCTCGGTGTTGAATAGAAACAAAATAATCACCTGGTAATAAAGAGAGGGTCATCAAATTAGATGCTGCCTGTGAAGGATTTTGACATTATTACAACCACTATTAGTATCATCATCATCACCATTGCCATCATTACTAATATTTTCCAGACATTGTTTTGACACTTAGGATGATTATCACCCTCAGTCAAGAGAACAAAACCTTAAACTTTGATATCTAACTGCACATTGAAATCTCATCCAAATTCTGGTTTAAAAAATAAATATCAAGCACAAGAATGTAGTGTTACCAGATTCAGTTGAGAAGAACCTGAATAAGTAGAGTTTTGTTCAGTTATCACATTTTGACATATAGTGTACATCATTCCACTTACTGTTTATTAATTTATAGGTGATTTGTCTTCCTAATTCATTTTTCATAGAAGACAGATGTAGTTTTAAGCGTAAATAATCAGATTAAATTCTCATATAGCAATGCTTTCTAACTATCATAAAAATATTCCTAGTCATAGCCAGAAGTGTAAAGGGGCCCCATGAAACCATAGTATAAGCTTGGTACATCATCCTGGAGCATTACTTTTAAAATGTTAAGTAATATGAACTATTATTTTGATATTGTATTATGGGTTAGAATGCTAAGTTTATATGAACTCTAATGATAAGAAAGAAATTAAGTCATCATTCTTATGGATTATTTGAAAAACATAGAAGAAAATTAATTGTGTTGATGACTGGTGAGTGTAGCTAAGAGTCAAATTTTCTGAATTTATGTCTCCTCTGTGCCACTTGCTTTTGCTGTGATCTTAGTTAAATTAGTCTTTCAAACTTCTAGGTCCCTCATCCCCAAAAGGGGATTATATTAAGACCTAACTCATGGAGTTATTGTGAATATTTCATTGTTTAATTGATGTAAGGTGCTTATCATAGAATCTGGGAAATACTAAGTACTCATTCTTAGGCATTGTGAGTAATATATAGATCACAGAATCCATTTTCTTAAAGAGGAGATAACTTCATGAAAATACCTTATGTGGAGAAACACAATGTCATAAACAAAAAAGAGTGAAGTGCCAGAGAAGACAAGTAAATGTCTATATTGTAAGAAGTCATCTTCTCCTCTCCTTGAGCTAAAACTCCAGAATAAGGTTCAATTCATTCCCACACCAGTCACTGGGAATTCACCGGTAAAGAAGTAAACAAGAACTTTGCTCTTTCTTCTAGAGGGGGAAGACAGAATAATACACATAAATATCAATGACTAAACAACCACTACCAGATTCTGATATTCCCTTGTTTGTTCATAAAACACAGAGTAATTAATCAGGGCTTCCCTACTGGTGCAGTGGTTAAGAATCTGCCTGCCAATGCAGGGGACATGTGTTCGAGACCTTGTCCAGGAAGATCCCACATGGCACAGAGCAACTAAGCCCGTGCACCACAACTACTGAGCCTGCTCTAGAGCCTGTGAGCCACAACTACTGAGCCTGCATGCCACAACTACTGAAGCCTGCATGCTTAGAGCCTCTGCTCTGCAACAAGACAAGCCACTGCACTGAGAAGCCCATGCACTTCAAGGAAGACTAACCCTCACTCACCGCAATTAGAGAAAGCCCGCATGCAGCAATAAAGACCCACTGCAGCCAAAAATAAATAAATTGATTTATTTTAAAAAAAACATACAAAGTAATTACTCATACAACTACACTAAAAATATAATATTTTGAGTGTGCCTGTGAATATATCTTGAGAAATGAGTAGCTACACAAAGATTTAACTTAGTGATGTACATCCAAATGGGCTCACCTGAAGAACCTCTAGGATTACAAATTTTCTAAAATGATTATGGATTTATCAAAGGACATAAGGAAGACAATCAGAGTTAAAACATTTCAACTTGAGTTTATTAACTTACCAGGAAGGAAATACATACTAGTGAAGAAATAATTTATCAGGTAGTCCACCATGGGGGAAAAAAGTCACAATTACTTTAAATACTAAAAAGTGGGAGTTCATGGTGGTCATACATTAGCACCTGGGATAGGATAGAATAAGTCCATGGATTTGCACACAGTTAGTTAAAAGTTAGGCCCAATAAAAGTCGGGTGTCCTGTAATGAATCAAAGTCCATTGTCCTTTATTAATCTCAACTGCTTAGAAGCAGTTATGATGAATAGCAATATTCAATTTTTATATCTGCTAGGCTAGTGGTTATTAAATTGTGTTCCTGACCTGCAGCATCAGCATCACCTGGCAACTTGTACTAAGAAGTGAAAATTCCAGGGCCCCACCAAACAACTTCTTAATCAGAAACTCTGGGGTAGGACTCAGAAATCTGTGTTTACACAAGTTCTATGGATGATTATGATGCAGGATAATTTTTGAGAATCACTGTCCTAGGTAAATATTTCTGGAAGTGATTTTTTTTCCTTTTATAGTCATTTTTGTTGTTGTTGTTAGACAACACAAAATAGTACATTAAAGAAAAAATCTAGAGCTTCAGTTTGTCAATAGCCTTTAGTATCTGGGACACATTCATTCAAATGATAGTTGGTTCCTTTTCTCATTCTGATTTTCAAAAATTGTTGTTTCTTCCTTAACCTTGTCCTACGGTGTTCATTCTGATGACACCGCAGCTAATTCTCAACTGTCAGGTATCAACTTTGTGTGGGAAATCTAACATATTCATTTTGAAAATTTTGATCACTTTCTTCTGGGCTAAATTATCCCATTTCCAACATTCTGCTCACATGAATTCCAATACAGGTGGATATAAATAAATCTAAATCTGAAATAAGAATATTTAAACAGAGTTTCTAATTTTCAGCAACCTTGGAAATAGCTATTTTAAAAGAGAAAGAGAGGTTCTTGAAGGAGGCTCATTGAATACTCAAATAAATAACCTTGAAACCAGTGAAACCTTGGTCAACATGGCTCATGTTTTTGGGGATTTTGACACTTCCCTCAACCTTTTCACAGTTTTCATAAAAGCTGTATTTTTAAAAAATGAAGAACATCTTTATAAATATCTCATTATGATTATCATTTATTATTATATTCCTTGAATAAATTTCTAGAAGTATAATTTTAGAATTTCTTGATCTAACAATCTGACTGATTTTACCTCATTTATGTGTGGGAAATTATGCTGATGTATTCTTGCCAAAAAGTACCTACCTAGCAAGTTATCCAGTGAAAACAGAACAGAAAAACTTACAGACCAAATTAAGATATGCAAATCACACATGTTTATTACATCAGTTTAAAACATACAGCAAGAATCAAGGAAAATAAGATGTGGTAAGTTAATAACCTTGGAGTAGAGTACATGTATTGTATAAACACTATTCTGCTTATTATGGATGATTTGTACTTCCCACCACCCACAGCCCCCTGATTCATATGTTGAAGTCCTAACACCCAAAGTGGCTGGAACTGGAGTATCTAAGGAATACTTATTTGACTTTATCTAAGGTCATAGAGGTGGTGTCCTGATCCAATAAGATTATTGTGTTTATAAGAAGAAACATCAAAGAGCTTGGGCACCAAGGAAAGATCATGTGGGCACACAGCAAGAAGACAACCATCTGAAAACCTGTGAGAAAGCCATCACAGGGAACCAAATCAGCTATCACCTTAGTATTGGACTTATCAGTCTCCAGAACTGTGAGAAATAAGTGTCTGCTGTTTAAGCCACTCAGTCTGTGGTATTCTGTTATAACAACCTGAGCAGACTAATCTACTGTCTGAATCTTGTGTCATGAAATGGTCACAAATCTTTTCACTCTCAGCCTACCACACTAGTGGTGTGGTGACAAGAATCAGAGCAGATGTTTAACATAGGAGGCTCACAGTTGCAAGGTGATAAGAGTCAAGAAGTTATACTTACTTTATTGAAGAACAGAAGGACAGAAACACCTGCCACAGCTATAGCTCACAGATTAATGTGCTTAGAAACTCTAGATTTTATCTGCAGGAGGAAGAATTTCACCATCATAGATGTCACAAGTATAGGTTTGTCAGGTAAAATACAGGTATCAAGTTAAATTTGAATTTCAGGAAAGAAATGACAAAATATATATTTTTTACTATAAGTTTGTCCCAAATATTGTACCATTGTTTATCTTTATCTTAAATTAAAATCTAATAGGTTGTCCTATATGTATTTTTATTTGCTAAATCTACAACCCTAAATCAGGGGATGTCTATTTAGGCTTAAAGTTGTCAATCTGGAGCTGTCATGATCTGTTTCCTATAATTAAGAAGTACTTGGTGTTTCTATCCTTTTATATTTATGACACTCTTTATTATTCCATCCTTTTTATCTATATTCAAAACAAATGTACTCCATTTATTCTATTTATGACTAATATGTCTCACAATCTACTAACATATCTATTATGTATATTTATCACTTCTCATGAGTTTCATCCATCCTCTTGTGTTTCGTCCTTACTACATATGAATAAAATACTCTCAAAGAAAACAGCAAGCACATGTTGTACAAATTTATATCTATTTTATGATTATGCTGAACATGTCATTTCCATCCCCAACTATAATTAACTTAGGAACAGAATACATGTTTGACTCATATGTTGCAGGCAATCCTGTCCTACCACAGCATCACCCTTTGTTGAAGCCTAAACTTTCTATCAAGAGTCAGCATACCAAATTTGGACCAATACCTGCAGAAGCAGGTGAAGGCTTTCCTTCTCCATGGGGGAGGAATATGGAAATATAGAAATAAAACCATTATCAGGTGGACATTGAGCCTACAAAATCAGTGAGACTTTTTCTCCTAATTGTCCACCTGTTACTCCCATCTTAAAATACATTAGTGTAAGATAACAGATCTTAGTAGAAATATGACTATTCTTGCGGCTTACAAGTCAGCCCAAGGATGCATTCCTTAAATACGTAGCACTTTTCAAGAGGTAGACACTTTATATGACTTACTTTACAGTGGAATTTTTATCTTGCATATACTCCAACATTACAAAGTTATCTTCTATACATCCCAGGGAAATATCACTTTCCTCATTCTAAATTAGGTCTATCTGTTATATAGTTTCACACCACTATGTACTCTTCTTTATAGCATTTACCTAAAAGGACGTTTAGGGCCTTTTTTAATTAATTGCTTAACGTCTTTGTCTGACAATAGTATGTAAATTTTTATTGCAGTATTATTTATGGTGGGAACAACAAAGTACAGAATGTTCATTGGTGGACTATTGTGTTTTTATATCCTCTACACCTAAGACTGCTATGTGGTGCATGCACAAAGCTAAGCTGAGATATATTCCTATTAGGCCTGACAAAAAGTAGGAATCCAAATAAATTAGATTAATGTTCTTATACAATTTATAGTCTTATTTTAAAGATTATCTCCAAGAATGTCTCTAATGGGTTTAGACAAAGCAGCACCAATAGAATAAGTATGCCCCCTCTCAAATGGAGTTTTCTGAAGACTTTATTTTAATTTAATGTTTGCATGTCTACTTAAAAATATTATTATTGTCTGACAATAGTATATAAAAGTTATGATTTTTTTTTTTACATTTGGGCTAATTTTGATTTTTATTGCACTAGAGACCTGAACTTAAGTGGTGCTTATTTACGCATTTCAGAAAAACCTAATTCACTGGTGATGCTCTCCAAAAACAACAAAACAAAATAAAACCTAATTTGAGCAAAACTTCAAGAAACTAGTACCTTAACTACCATGAGTTGATAACAAGAAGAGATGTCACATGCAGGTAAAACTACAAATGCTTCAGAATTAAGTGAGAAGACAGGTGCAGTCAGTTATATTATCATCAGTTCCCAAGATATTTTACATTTTTCTAAACTTGACTGCCTGAAACATAAGTTAGGAACCAAATGATGTCATTAAAATTTTGTCAGGATGTCATACTATAATTTCACACTGTGTTTAACACAAATCTCTGGTAAAACTTTTGGATGCCATTTCTTCATAATTCTCAAATGTCCTTGTTACTACCAGAGTTGCATATTTCTGTTTTCTGCTTCCAAATCACTACTAACAACAAAATGACAATGGAAAAATGAAAGAAATATGTACATCTGAATGAGAATTAAGCCATTGTAATTCACCATACCAGATAATAATATTCAACATGTTTCCCATACATTCCTATTAGTTTCCATAATAGGAATAATCAATATAAATAGACAGGAGAGGTTGATAATGTAAATACGGGCCACAAAGACGAAACTGACTCTAAAAAATTAGTGAAGACAACATTTATACTTCCTGAAAATCCATCATAATTTTTAACCATTTCAGAGACACCTAGCTGATGACATGAAGAACAGGTTAGTTAAAGCTCCCTAGCTGTCGACATTGCCAACAACTCAACAATGTCTTCCACAGATGGTCCTGCTATTAGTTCATTGAGAACTATATGAGCCATTTATCCTCCTACATGCAACTCATCACCTGGATTGAGGAACAGAATAATAAGCTAATGTGCTCTGTGACAGGAAACCATGCCTATCCTAAGTGGCATCCAAACACCCTCTCTGCTTGAGTGCAACTATTATAATGCATAAAATTAGTGATGTAAGAGAAAACTCAGCAAAAACTGGTAATAAAGTTTTAGAGGGGTGCAGTCTTATATTCAAGAGGATGAGTATGTGTTTATACATATGTATGTGCATGATTTTGTGTAGGAAAGAGATAGAAAGAGAGACAGAAAGAAATAAAGACAAGAATAACAGACAGGGAGTTCTTCAATGGTAGAGACCTAATGTAATTATGTTTTCAAGCAAAGAACTGTGCTTGGCACACAGGAAGTTATGGAAGTAAAATATTGTTGAAAGGATAGACCATAGGTGATTTATGAGATAACAGAGACATTACTGAGTCAGTCATTTACCATGGAAAAGTCACATCTTAAAACAACATGGTTTTGTTGTTCAATAAAAACAATTTAAAAGCTAAAAGATGAATGCTTTGAGTCTGTAAATTAAGATTTTTATGATGTTTAAGTTTCTTTTAAATTAAGTTGCAATAAAAGCTGTGTAAAATGAACATAACACTTTAAGAACAGATGAAAAAATTTAACTTAAAGCTGTCTGCATTTCAGTGATGATTTCCTTGTTAAAGAGTTTGTAGTATTTTAAGTGAAGCTATTATCACTAGGAACCTCACAAATGAATATAAACAGGGTATTTCCCTGAAGACTGCTTTTTAAAAACCTGACAAATGTACTTTATTTACATTTTCTTCACTGAGTAAGTTATTCCAGCACTAAGCAATTACTGTATCGTGAATATTAGTCTGATAGGCTCAAAAGGGTAATAATTTTCTAATTTCAGCTCTGTTGAAGAGGTATACTTAATGTGTCAGGTGTTAAGTAGATTGATGAACTTCACCAATTCTTGCTTATAATTAGTAGAAAATGCTTGTAGAATCATTGAATCTTAGAGTTGGAAAATGATCCAGTGTGATCATTTTCATTAGAGAAACAATTTATGCAAGAAAAATCTTAGGCAGTAATGCAATACAAGAGAAGATAAGTATTTGATTAGCATAGATACATTTTATGTGTTAAAATTCGTAATTATTTATTATAAGACTAGCCAATAGAAAGAAGGAGTATTTTATGCTCATGAAAATTTCAAATCTAGAAGTTTATACATAAAATATCAGGCTTATTATTCACTTCTATAATTTGTTTAGGTTGGAAATCCTGATTTAACAAGCTATAATATTGCAAATGGTGACCTTTTTAATCTATTTGAAATATGTGATTACGACTTCAAGGAATCTCATAAGCAACTGTCCTCCATGAGGTGATACAGTGGTTCTGCTACTTTGAAGTTTTGGTCCTGTTATCTCAACCATTCTCCAACTCCATGATTACTACAGTAAGTGAAGAGAGACTGAAAAATCATATCAGTGGCTAAATGCTTTAGTGTGTAAATGATATTTATAACTTCTGCTCCCAACCCATTGGCCAGAATTAATTGTATGTCTGTCTTAATGCCAAGGGATGTAGAATGATAATTCTCTCCTTTGTCCAGAAGTGGATATGTGAGGGCAGTAGATACATTCTAGAATAGATTTATTTACTTAAAGTTCATGTTCAATTGACTTTAATAGATGTTTCCAAATTATCCTCCAAAGATAATGTATTCTATATTCTCATCAATAAATTTAAAATGTAATCTTTTGAAATGTCAGATATCTCAGTGTCCTTACCTGTCAGATATTCCTTCAAAATTTCCAAAGAGTAAATTTTATTTAGTTTTGTTAGTTGAGTCTAATTTTAACCAAAATGACTTATAGACCCAGCACATCTTAATGGTGATTTTTTTAATTTACTAAATTCTTATCAAGATGTACCCCAAATTTAACTTATTATAACATACTATTATGAAAAAGAATCTGGTTCCATGTTCACCTGTTATTGTACAACAATCAAAGACAAGAGTGAGCCTAGAAGGCACACCTGAGTCTTTTTCCATGTTCAGCATATGTTAGTTGTCCTTGTGGTCTCAGATTTCTTCTGTTAGTTGGCCTGAAGAGGCAAAACTAATAAAAAAAAAATAAAAGAAACAAAAGACAAAAACAAGTAGAGAGCTGAAAGCTTTCTTACACAATGAAACATTTGCAAGAAACTCAAATATATCTATAGGGGTAGTGGGAGAAGTTTTATTCTATAACCTATATGGAAAAAAATTAAACGTGGCATGCTAAATCAATTTGTCAGTCATTTCTTGTTTATTAATTTTAATGCGTAACACATTTGTAAATTGATCTTATTAATTCAATGTCCTAAATTATTAGGAATACATTAAAAACTATTAAATAAGCACTTGTGAGTAAACATATGAAGGAGCACTATTTGAAGAGTGTTACCTAAGGATTTTATGGAGAGATGTTCATTTCATTAGAATATAAAAATTTAGAGGTATGGAATAAAAAAAACCCCAAGAGGTCAAAGAGATTTTTAAACAGCATAACTAACAGATGTATTATCAGAAATTATTTAAAGTAAGATTGAATTGGGGTTTTAATGTCATTTGAGTGGATTTATTTTCACTTTCCAATTTGAAGTATTTCCCTTGGTGGCTAAGACAGAAACAAACTACAACATTTGCATAGTTCAACTTTTTCTTAATTTATTCTCATTTCCTCTTTCTTTCTCTGCCTCTGAATCTTCATTTGCCTCTTTATATATTTCTTTTTCTTGAGATATACCACAACATAAGATATATAAAATTAAATGATTAGGCAGTTATCTTGAGACCAATGATTATTTTTCCAATTATTTTAAATGCAACTTTATAATTTACTAAACTGTTGATTATTTTGTAAACATTTATAGATAGCATATTTTGATGCCAGTATCATAGCATGTTGAGTATTGTGACATCAATTTTAATATATTTAATTTATATGTATTTTAATATATGAGGTAATAGTCTAGTTCAAAAACTTTGGAAATTTTTATGTATGTATTATTCTTCATGAAATTTAGGTTTTATTTCATTAATTTGAAAAAGCTTTTACTGACATGTAAAGATATTATTTAGTAGATCAAGTTAAACATAAATGTATCTATAGTATTCTTACTATCTTAGAAACATTATTTTTTCAAATATTATTTTATATTCCTGGATATAGTGCAATTTTCTTCACATATGTAGAAAAAATTAAATAAAAATATACTGTGAATATTATACATCATAGAATATAGTATATAATTGTATGTTGTTCAAAGAAATATATATCATATTGACATAATAAATTATCAGTTTGCATAAATTTTTCCCATACCTTTTAAATTATACCCTGGAAAGATAATGATTTTGATAACTGCATATTTTTGACTGATCACATTACTAAACATTTTTATCATTTCAAAAATTTTTCAGTGATTTTATTAAGCTTCCAAAGTGAACAGTAATGGTTATTTTATCATCTTCTTTTCCTCTTTTTACTTTTTTGTGTCTAATCATAGATCTTCCACTAGAATGCAAAATAATAGTACATATTTTTTTCTCTGATTTCAAGTCTTCCCTGTTCAATCAATCTAGTCATTTAGAAAATTTATTCATATTAGAGGACATTTTCTTACTGCTCTATTTGGTAGATATTGAAGTTTATTAAATATTTTTTCTAGCTTCTAAATATTATCTTGAAAACTTGTATTCCTTTTCCAAAGTTTGAATGTAAAGAATTATAATAATATATTTCCTAATATTCAGTCTTTCATTTTTTGTAATAAGCCTTAATTGATCTTGCAACACTATTCTAACATTGAATTTACTAATATTTTCTTTATGAAATTTGCACTTCTAGATACAATATTGACATTAGATACAGTTTAACTTAGTAAAATGATTTGTGCATTTTATTTTTAATTTTCCAGGCTCTTAAGCACTGTAAAAGGCAAATAAATTATATGGTCTTCAAAGACGTTAAAAAGAAACTTGCCTCAATACTATCTAGTATTGTCTTTTTACTTTGTTTTCAGTTAGTTGATCTAGTCATTTTGTTTTTGAAAACTCTTTCTTGAATCAATGTTAATAATTTATATTTTTCTATAAAATTGTTAATTGTATCCATATTTTCAAATTTATTACATATAACTGAATATGATCATTTAAATTTTTTCTATCTTTGCTTCATTGGTAAACTATTATTTTTTTTTTTACTATTCAGTGTTTTATTTTCCCAATTAAAAGTATAGTAGCATCTTTTGTAGTTTTATCTATCTATTCAAAGAACTAGCTCTTGGATTGAGTATCAAGTCTTCTCTTTGTTCTGGTGAAAAATCATTAATAATAAAATATTTAATTTGCTTAATTAAATTAATTTGCCTTTAAATTTATTATTTTATGTTCCCAGGTCTTGTAGGATAATGATCAATAGGATGAATTGTCTTTTATTGCACTGATGCATTCTGCCAATACATAGATTTAAATGTTCTTTCAAACTGCAAAATCCTTGCCATTCACCATTTGATTTTCCATTGATCAAAAACTTATCAGTATCTTGGTGTTCCATTTCTTACCTCCATTCTTTTCTCACTGTAGTTTTTACCTTCTTAAAAAATTATTTTCATCATTTATTTTATGAGGAAGAAGAGATAAAACTGTCTTTACAGTTTGTAATCCTGTACTGGAGTTTTATATAAACATCACTCCATTTTTTCCTACATTTTATGATTATTTTTTCTTAATCATCTTGTTTCAAACTGAAACTAAAAGTGATTTTTGATGTCTTATCTACCATTTACAAGATTTTGTTCAAAGTTTTATCCTTTTGATATTAATTTAAATTTTACAGACATTTCCTGTGATTAATGTTTCTTTTTCACCTTATATTTATTTTTATTCTCTTTTTACATTTGAGCCTTTCATAGTGCTCACTGTTTAAATAAATGAATAATGAAGAACAGGCCCATTACTGGCTATCTTTGTTTGACTTATTCATATTTGGTGTGTTTCTTTTAACTCAAGTTCTTTTAGATATAATTTACACTAGATTAAAGGCACACATTTGAAAAATAGAAACCAAATATAACAAAATTTCTGGGATGCAGCAAAAACAGTATTAAGAAGGAAATTTATAGTCATAAACGACTACCTTAGGAAAAAAGAAAGGTCTCAAATAAACCACCTAAATTTACACCTCTAGGAACAAGAGAAAAAACTAACTAAGCCTAAAGTTAGCAGAAGGAAGGAAACAGTAAAGATTAGGGCAAAAATGAATGAAATAGAGACTAGTAAACACAATAGAAAAAGTCAATGAAACTAAGAGGTTTTTTTTTTTTAATAAGCAAAATTGACAAAACCTTTGGCTAGACTAAGTTTGATTAATTTTGTCAAATATATATCAACATATGACCACCCCCATTCAAGATACAGAACCTTTCCACATTTCCATCAACGAAAAATGTTCCAAATATGACTTTCAACCTATTCTCAATCCCCTCAGCCACCCAAATTCACTACTGGCTCCAGGCAACAACTGATTACTTTCTATGACTGTTTACTAGTTTACCTTGCTGTAGGACATAATATAAATAGAATAATATACTCTTTTGTAACAATTATTTTCACTTATTTTAGTGTTTTTGAGTTCCACCTCTGTTGCTCTATGTATCTGTAATTTGTTACTTCATTGTGGAATAATCTATTGTCTGGCTACATGACAAATTGTTTATCCATTCACTTATAAATGGACATTTGTTTTTGTTACTAGGTTTGATATTATGAATAAATTTACTAAGAAAATTTACAAACAAGTCTTTTTGGTGGACAAATATTTTCATTTGGGGGTAAATATGTAGGAGAAGAATTGCCGACTTATGTGGTAAATGCATGTTTAACTCCATATGAAACTGCCAAACTGTCTTCTAAATTGGTTAATTTTACAATTTTATAAATACAGCAATATATAAAAATTCTAGTTGCTCCAATTTCTCACTGACATTTGTCATGCCAAGCTTTTTTTTTAATGTTAGCCACTATAATGGTGTTTCATTGCACTTTAATTTGAAATAACCAAATGAGTAATGATATAAAGCACTTAGTCATGATTTCCATATGTCTCATTTGTTAAGTATCCCTCCAATACTTCAGCCCATTTTTTAAATTGGTTGTTCGTTTTCTCATTATTGAGTTCTCAATATACTTATATATCCT
This sequence comes from Delphinus delphis, assembly GCF_949987515.2. Taxonomy (NCBI): domain Eukaryota; kingdom Metazoa; phylum Chordata; class Mammalia; order Artiodactyla; family Delphinidae; genus Delphinus; species Delphinus delphis. The sequence continues at coordinate 58,399,488 of NC_082695.1, forward strand.
GGTTTCAAGTATTTTGACAGATATATGTATTATGAATATTTTTCTACTCTGTGACATGTATTTATATTTATAACAGTGTGTTTTAATGAGCAAATTTTATTTTAATGAATTTCAACTTATCATTTCTTTTTGCTTTTGTTTTCTTCCAGCATTTTTTATATTTAGATCTATTATCCATTTTGAGTTAATTTTTGTTTATGGTATGTGCTAAGGGTCAATTTTCATATTTTAATATGAATATTCAGTTTCTTTTTTAATGAATGTATTATTTTTCTGATTGAATTGTCATAATGCCATAGTTCAAGAACAAATGTAGAGTTTGGGTCAAACGGAGGAATAGGAGGACCTGGGGTTCACCTCTCCCCACAAGTACATCAAGAATACATCTACAAGTGGAACAATTTTTACACCACACCTTCTGACACTAGCAGAGGACCTCAGATACTTAAAAGGATAAGAAAAGATGCTTGCATAACTGGATAGGACAAAAGAGAGAAAAGGAAGAAAAAGAAAAGAGGAAACGAGATGGGACCCACAACCCTGGGGGGGAGCTGAAGGAAAGGAGAGGTTACTGCACCCAGGGAAACCCACTTACTGGTGGCAAGATCAACAGGAATAGAAGGGGAGCTCTGGGGGCTATCAGAGGAAAGTGCAGCAGCTGGTCTGTGGCAGGCAAGACAGAGTGAGACTTATACAGATGATATGTGCCACAGCTCTGTGCACCCCAACCTGAGACGGGTGTCTACCAGTGATGGCAGGGGCAGGGTGCTGAAGCATGGGGTTTGGAGAGCAGACCCAAGGGGAGGAGTGCTATTGGCTGTACAGAGACAGCCTGAGGGAATGGGAGTGAGTAGCTCCATAGCCAGGAATGCTCCTGGAGAAAGCACAGACTACCATGGAAGTGAGGCATGATTGTTGAGTAGAATGTGAATGGTGGGGAGGACATTATGACCTCTCTCCCCACACACCAGTCCCTGCCTCTTCAGACACTGGGTGGGACTCCTGCCTGAGAAAGTGTGTGCATGCCCCAGTTGCTGCCTTGTCCCCCTCAGCTTGGATGAATATGTGTCCTCTTGTTGGTCACCACTTCCTGCCAGCCCCTGCCTCTGTGAGCTCTAGAGGGGGCTCCCACTGGAGAAAGTGTGTACTCCCCAGTCATTGCAACCTTATCTCTCTCCCACCTAACTAAGCAAGCATGGCCCACTCAGTTGCTGCCTTTGTCCCCTCTCACTTGGGTGGGGAGCAGATGCCTGAGGATGGCCCACATACATCATTGGGGCCAAAACCAAAGCTGAGCCCCAGGGGCTGTGTGACTAAGGACAAAGAACTGAAATCTCTCCATGCAGCTGCACAAGCCACTGATTAAATCCCCGTGAAATTCAGCACCTGAGGAATATCTGAATGGACAATGATGGTCTCACAACCCAGAAGTGTCTAGCTTAAGCAGCTGTGGACTTTGTGGGCATGTACACATGAGATTTGGGCCAGGTCAGAATCTGAGCCACCCCCACAGTGGGTCCAGAGACCTACCTAGAAGTCTTGGAGGGCCTTCTGGGGAAACGGGGGTTGGGTGTGGCTCACCATGGGCTCAAAGACACTGATAGTGGAGACCCCAGAGAATTTTGTTGTTGTTCTTTTTGTCATTGTTCTATTTATTTATTTTATTTAGTTTTATTTTATTTTTTAATATATTTTTTACTTCTCTCTATGTAATTTTGTTTGTTTTGTCATTTTGATCTCTTTTTTTTGTATTTTTATGGTCATTGTTTGTATTTCTTTGCTTTTTTTTGTTTTTTGTGGGGTTTTTTTTTTTTTTTGGTTTTTGTTTTTTAGTTTTGTTTTTATTTTTGTGTTGGTTCTTGGGTTTTTTGTTTGGTTGTTTCCTTTATTTTTTTGGTTTTGTTTTTATTGTTTGTTTTGGTTTTGTTTGTTTGTTTTCTTATTTTTTTACTTTTCTTGGCCAGACCATCTGGCTTGCAGGCTTGTGAGGTCTTGGTTCCCTGGCCAGGGGTTGAACCTGAGGGCCCACAGTGGAAGTGTCACATTCTAGCCCTTGGGCTACCAGGGAATTCCAAGCCTCAGGGAATATTAATTGGCATGAGCCCTCCCTGAGGTCCCTAGCTCAGCACTAAGACCTGGCTCTACCCAACAGCCTGCAAGCTCCAGTGTTCAAACACCTCAGGACAAACAACTAGCAAGACATGAACACAGCCCCACCCATCAGCATACAGGCTGGCTAAAGTCATACTAAGCACACATAAACCAAAACACACTCATTGACACAGACCTGCCCACCAGAGGGACAAGACCCAGCTCCAGCCACCAGAGGGCAGAAACCAGTCCCTCCCATCAGAAAGCCTACACAAGTCCCTGGACCAAACTTACCCACCAGGGAGCAGAAAACAGAAGCATGAGGAACTACAACACTTCAGCCTGCAGAGAGGAGACCATAAACACAATAAGTTAGACAAAATGAGATAAAAGACAAATATGTGGCAGAAGAAGGAGCAAGGTAAAAACCTACAAGAACAACTAAATGAAGAGGAAAATCTACCTGAAGAAAAATTCAGAGTAATGACAGTAAAGATGGTTCAAGCTCTCAAAAAAAGAATGGAGGCATGGATCAAGAAGATACAAGAAGTGCTTAACAGGACCTAGAAGAACTAAAGAACAAACATGATGAACAATACAGTAACTGAAATTTTAAAATACACTAGAAGAAATCAATAGCAGAATAACTGAGGCAGAAGAACAGATAAATGAGCTAGAAGATAGAATGGTGGAAATCTCTGTCACAGAAGAGAATAAAGAAAAAAAATGAAAATAAATGATGACAGTCTCAGAGACCTATGGAACAACATTAAACACACCAACATTCCCATTATAGGGGTCCCAGAAGAAGAAGAGAAAGAGAAAGAGACAGGGAAAATCTTTGAAGAGATTTTAGTCAAAATTTTCCCTAACATGGTAAAGGAAATAGTCACCCAAGGCCAGGAAAAACAGAGATTCCCATGCAGGATATACCCAAGGAGAAACAAGCTGAGACACATATTAATCAAAATAACAAAAATTAAACACAAGGAAAAATATTATAAGCAGTAAGTGAAAAGCAACAATTAAAATACAAGGGAACTCGCAAAAGGTTATCAGTTGATTTTTCAGCAGAAACCCCACAGGCCAGAAAGGAGTGGCATGATATACACATGATATATTTTAAGTGATGAGAGGTAAAATCTTACAACCATGAATAATCTACACAGGAAGGCTCTCATTCAGATTTGACAAAGAAATCAAAAGATTTACAGACAAGTGAAAGCTAAGAGAAATCAGTACCACCAAACCAGCTTTACAATAAATGCTGAAGCAACTTCTCTAGGCAGGAAGCATAAGAGAAGAGAAAAAGAAGAAGGGAAGAAAAAAAACCAAAACACAAAATAATTAAGAAAATGGTAATAAGAACATACATATTGATAATTAAGTTAAATGTTCCAACAAAAAGACACAGCTTGCCTGAATGGATATAAACCCAAGACCCATATATATGCTATCTACAAGAGACCCACTTAAGACCTAGGGGCACATACAAACTGAAAGTGAGGAGATGGAAACCAAAAGACAGCTGGAGTAGGAATACTCATATCAGACAAAATAGACTTTAAAATAAATACTCTTACAAGAGACAAGGAAGGAAACTACATAATGATCAAGGGATCAATCCAAGAAGAAGATATAACAATTGTAAATATATGCACCTAACGTATGAGCACTTCAGTACGTAAGGCAAACATTAACAGAAATAAAAGGGGAAATCAACAGCAACATAAGAATAGTGGGGGACTTTAACACCCCATTTACACCAATGGACAGATCATTCAGAGAGAAAATTAATAAGGAAACACAAGCCTTAAATGACACATTAGACCAGATGGACTTAACTGATATTAATAGGATATTACACCCGAAAGCAGCAGAATACACTTTCATCTCAAGTGCACAGGGAACATCCTCCTGGATAGATCACATCTTGGGTCACAAATCAAGTCCTGGTAAATTGAAGAAAATTGAAATCATGTCAAGCATCTTTTCTGATGACAACACTATGACATTAGAAATCAATTGTAGGGAAAATACTGTAAAAAACACAAACACATGAAGGCTAAACAATATGTTACTAAATAATAAATGGATCACTGAAGAAATCAAAGAGAAAATCAAAATATATCTAAAGACAAATGAAAACATGATGATCCAAAACCTATGGGATGCAGCAAAAGCAGTTCTAAATGGAAAGTTTATATAAATACTACCCCAAGTCCTACCCCAAGAAAAAAGAAAAAATCTCAAATACAAAACCTATCCTTACACCTAAAGCAGTAGAAAGAACAAACAAAACCCAAAGTTAGTAGAAGGAAAGAAATCATAAAGATCAGAGCAGAAATAAATGAAATAGAGACAAAGAAAACAATAGCAAAGATCAATGCAACTAAAAGCTGGCTCCTTGAAAAGATAAACAAAATTGATAAATCTTTAGTCAGACTTATCAAGAAAAAAAGGGAGAGGGCTCAAATCAATAAAATCAGAAATGAAAAAGAAGTTACAATGGGCACCACAGAAATGCAAATGACCATAAGAGATTACTACAAGCAACTATAAACCAATAAAATGGACAACCTAGAAGAAATGAACAAATTCTTGGAAAGATACAACTTTCCAAGACTGAACCAGGAAGAAATAGAAAATATGAACAGACTAATCACAAGTACTGAAATTAAAACTAATTATAAACCTTCCACAAACAAAAGCCCAGGACCAGATGGCTTCACAGGCGAATTCTATCAAACATTTAGAGAAGAGTTAACACCCACCCTTTTCAAACTCTTCTAAAAAATTGCAGAGGGTGCTTCCCTGGTGGTGCAGTGGTTGAGAGTCTGCCTGCTGATACAGGGGACACAGGTTAGTGCCCTGGTCCGGGAAGATCCCACATGTCGTGGACCGGCTAGGCCCATGAGCCATGGCTGCTGAGCCTGTGTGTCCACAGCCTGTGCTCCTCAATGGGAGAGGCCACAACAGTGAGAGGCCTGCATACCGCAAAAAAAAAAAAAAAAAAAATTGCAGAGGATGAGAGACTCCTAAGTTCATTCTATGTGGCCATCATAACCCTGACACTAAAACCTGACAAAGATATCACTAAAAAAGAAAATTACTGACCAATATCACTGGTGAACAAAGATGCAAAAATCCTCAATAAAATATGAACAAACCAAATCCAACAACGCTTTAAAAGGTTCATACCTTATGATCAAGTAGGATTTATCCCAGGGATGCAAGGATTTTTCAACATATGCAAGTCAATCATATATTGGTCAATCATATATTGACTTATATATACTGTGTGATATATATATATATATATATATATATATATATATATATATATATATATATATATATATATATATATATACAGGCCAATATCACTGATGGACATAGATGCAAATATCCTCAACAAAATATTAGCAAACAGAATCCAACAGCACATTAAAAGGATCATACTCCATGATCAAGTGGGGTTTATTCCAGGAATGTAAGGATTCTTCAATATACGCAAATTAATCAACGTGATACACCATATTAACAAATTGAAGGAGAAAAACCGTATGATCATCTCAATAGATGCAGAGAAAGCTTTCGAAAAAATTCAACACCCATGGGCTTCCTTGTTGGTGCAGTGGTTGAGAGCCTGTATATATATATATCACACAGTATATATTGATATATATATCACACAGTATATTGACATATATTGTGTGATAAATCCCCATCAAGAAATTGAAGAATAAAAACCATATGATCATCTCAATAGATGCAGAAAAAGCTTTTGACAAAATCCAACACCAAGTTATTATAAAAACTCTCCAGAAAGTGGGTATAGAGGGAACTTAACTTACCTCAACATAACAAAGTCCATACATGACAAACCCACAGCAAACTTCATTCCCAGTGGTGAAAAACTGAAAGAATTTCCTCTAAGATCAGGAACAAGACAAGGATGTCCACTCTTACCACTTTTTTTGAACATAGATTTGGAAGGTCTAGCCATGGCAATCAGAGAAGAAAAAGAAATAAAAGGAATCCAAATGGGAAAAGAACTAAAACAGTCACTGTTTTCAGATGGCATGACACTATACATAGAATATCCTAAAGATGCTACCAGAAAAATGTTAGAGCTCAGTAATAAATTTGGTAAAGATGCAGGATAAAAAATTGATACACAGAAATATCTTGCATTCCAATACACTAACAACAAAATGTCAGAAAGAGAAATAGGGGAAACAATCCAATTTACCATTGCATCAAAAAATAAAATACCTAGGAATAAACCTACCTAAGGAAGCAAAAGATCTATACTCAGAAAACTATAAGATATGATGAAATAAATAAAAGATGACAGAAAATATGATGGAGAGATGTATCGTGCTCTTGGATTGGAAGAATCAGTATTGTGAAAATGACTATACTACCCAAGACTCAATGCAATCCCTATCAAATTACAAATGGCAATTTTCACAGAATTAGAACAAAAATTTTACACTTTGTATGGAAACACAAAAGACTGTAAATAGCTAAAGCAATCTTGAGAAAGAAAAATGGAGATGGAGGAATCAGGCTCCCTGACTTCAGACTGTAGTACAAAGCTACAGTCTTCAAAACAGTATCATACTGGAACAAAAACAAAAATATAGAAGAATGGATCAGGATAGAAAGTTCCAAGGTAAACCCATGCACCTATGGTCACCTAATCTATGACAATGGATGCAAAAATATACAATGGAGAAAAGAAAGTCTCTTCAATAAGTGATGCTGGAAAAACTCTACTAATTTGGGTAGTAGAGCCATTTTCACAATGTTGATTCTTCCAATCCAAGAACATGGTATATCTCTCCATCTATTTGCATCATCTTTAATTTCTTTCATCAGTGTCTTATAATTTTCTTCATACAGGTCTTTTGTCTCCTTAGGAAGGTTTATTCCTAGATATATTATTCTTTTTGTTGCACTGGTAAATGGGAGTGTTTTCTTGATTTCACTTTCAGACTTTCCATCATTAGTATATAGGAATGCCAGAGGTTTCTGTGCATTAATTTTGTATCTGCTACTTTACCAAAATCATTGATTAGCTCTAGTAGTTTTCTGGTAGCATCTTTAGGATTCTCTGTGTATAGTATCATGTCATCTGCAAACAGTGACAGCTTTACTTCTTCTTTTCAGATTTGGATTTCTTTTATTTCCTTTTCTTCTCTGATTACAGTGGCTGAAACTTCCAAAACTATGTTGAATAACCATGGTGAGAGTGGGGGACCCTGTCTTGTTCCTGATCTTAGTGGAAATGCTTTCAGTTTTTCACCATTGAGGACGATGTTCGCTGTGGGTTTGTCATATATGGCCTTTATTATATTGAGGAAATTTCCCTCTATGCCTATGGTCTGCAGGGTTTTTATCATAAATGGGTGTTGAATTTTTTTTTTTTTTTTTTTTTTTTTTGCTGTACGTGGGCCTCTCACTGCTGTGACCTCTCCCATTGTGAAGCACAGCCTCCAGACACGTAGGCTCAAGGCCATGACTCATAGGCCCAGACGCTCCGTGACATGTGGGATCTTCCCAGACTGGGGCATGAACCCGTGTCCCCTGCATTGGCAGGCGGACTCTCAACCACTGCACCAACAAGGAAGCCCATGGGTGTTGAATTTTTTCGAAAGATTTCTCTGCATCTATTGAGATGATCATACGGTTTTTCTCCTTCAATTTGTTAATATGGTGTATCATGTTGATTAATTTGCGTATATTGAAGAATCCTTGTTGATTAATTTGTGTATATTGAAGAATCCTTTTAATGTGCTGTTGGATTCTGTTTGCTAGTATTTTGTTGAGGATATTTGCATCTATATCCATCAGTGATATTGGCCTGTAGTTTTCTTTCATTGTGACATCCTTGTCTGGTTTTGGTATCAGGGTGATGGTCACCTCGTAGAATGAGTTTGGGAGTGTTCCTCCTTCTGCTGTATTTTGGAAGAGTTTGAGAAGGACAGGTGTTAGCTCTTCTCTAAATGTTTGATAGAATTCGCCTGTGAAGCCACCTGGTCCTGGGCTTTTGTTTGTTGGAAGATATTTAATCACAGTTTCAATCTCAATGCTTGTGATTGATCTGCTCATATTTTCTATTTATTCCTGATTCAGTCTTGGCAGGTTGTGCATTTCTAAGAATTTGTCCATTTCTTCCAGGTTGTCCATTTTATTGTCATAGAGTTGCTTGTAGTAATCTCTCATGATCTTTTATATCTCTGCAGTGTCAGTGGTTATTTCTCCTGTTTCATTTCTAATTCTATTGATTTGAGTCTTCTCCCTTTCTTTCTTGAAGAGTCTGGCTAATGGTTTATCAATATGTTTTATCTTCTCAAAGAATCTGATTTTAGTTTTATTGATGTTTCCTATTGTTTCCTTCATTTCTTTTTCATTTATTTCTGATCTGATCTTTATGATTTCTTTCCTTCTCCTAACCTTGGGGTTTTTTTGTTCTTCTTTCTCTATTTGCTTTAGATACAAGGTTAGGTTGTTTATTCAAGATGTTTCCTGTTTCTTAAGGTAGGATTGTATTGTTATAAACTTCCCTCTTAGAACTGCTTTTGATGCATCCAATAGGTTTCATGTCATCGTGTCTCCATTGTCATTTGTTTCTAGGTATATTTTGATTTCCACTTTGATTTCTTGAGTGATCACTTCGTTATTAAGTAGTGTATTGTTTAGCCTCCATGTGTTTGTATTTTTTACAGATCTTTTCCTGTAATTTATATCTAGTCTCTAGCATTGTGGTCGGAAAGGATACTTGATACAATTTCAATTTTCTTAAATTTATGAAGGCTTAATTAGTGACCCAAGATATGATTTATCCTGCATAATGTTCCATGAGCACTTGAGAAAAATGTGCATTCTGTTGTTTTTGGATGGAATGTCCTATAAATATCAATTATGTCCATCTTGTTTAATGTATCATTTAAAGCTGTGTTTCCTTGTTTATTTTCACTTTGGATGACCTGGCAATTGGTGAAACTGGAGTGTTAAATTCCCCGACTATAATGTGTTACTGTCAATTTCCCCTTTTATGGCAGTTAGCTTTTGCCTTATGTATTGAGGTGCTCCTATGTTGGGTGCATAAATATTTACAATTGTTATATCTTCTTCTTGGATCAATCCCTTGATCATTATGTAGTGTCCTTCTTTGTCTCTTCTAATAGTCTTTATTTTAAAATCTATTTTGTCTGATATGAGAATTGCTACTCTAGCTTTCTTTTGGTTTCCATTTGCATGGAATATCATTCTTCATCCCCTTACTTTCAGTCTGTATGGGTCTCTAGGTCCGAAGTAGGTCTCTTGTAGGCAACATATTTATGGGTCTTATTTTTGTATCCATTCAGCCAGTCTGAGTATTTTGGTGGGAGCATTTAGTCCATTTATATTTAACGTAATTATTGATATGTATATTCCTATTCCTATTTTCTTAATTGTTTTGGGTTTGCTTTTGTAGGTCTTTTCCTTCTCTTGTGCTTCATGCCTAGAGAAGTTCTTTTAGCATTTGTTGTAAAGCTGGCTTGGTGGTGCTGAACTCTCTCAGCTTTTGCTTGTCTGTAAATGTTTTAATTTCTATATCAAATCTGAATGAGATGCTTGCTGGGTACATTAATCTTGGTTGAAGATTTTTCTGCTTCATCACTTTATTTTTTAACATCTTTATTGACGTATAATTGCTTTACAATGGTGTGTTATTTTCTGCTTTATAACAAAGTGAATCAGGTAAACATATACATATGTTCCCACATCTCTTCCATCTTGCGTCTCCCTCCCTCCAACCCTCCCTATCCCACCCCTCCAGGTGGTCACAAAGCACCGAGCTGATCTCCCTGTGCTATGCGGCTGCTTCCCACTAGCTATCTACCTTACATTTGGTAGTGTATATGTGTCCATGCCTCTCTCTCACTTTGTCACAGCTCACCCTTCCCCCTCCCCATATCCTCAAGTCTGTTCTCTAGTAGGTCTGTGTCTTTATTCCTGTCTTACCCCTAGGTTCTTCATGACACCTTTTTTCTTAAATTCCATATATATGTGCTAGCATACAGTATTTGTCTTTCTCTTTCTGACTTACTTCATTCTGTATGACAGACTCTAGGTCTATCCACCTCATTAAACATAGCTCAATTTTGTTTCTTTTTATGGCTGAGTTATTCCATTGTATATATGTGCCACATCTTCTTTATCCATTCATCCAATAATGGACACTTAGGTTTTTTCCATCTTGGGCTATTGTAAATTGAGCTGCAATGAATATTATGGTACATGACCCTTTTTGAATTATGGTTTTCTCAGGATATATGCCCAGTAATGTGATTGCTGCATCATATGGTAGTTATATTTGTACATTTTTAAGGAAATTCCATAGTGGCTGTACCAATTCACATTCCCACCAGCAGTGCAACAGTGTTCTCTTTTCTCCACACCCTCTCCAGCATTTATTGTTTCTAGATTTTTTGATGATGGCCATTCTGACTGGTGTGAGATGATATCTCATTTTAGATTTGATTTACATTTCTCTAATGCTTAATGATGTTGAGCATTCTTTCATGTGTTTGTTGGCAGTCTGTATATCTTCTTTGGAGAAACGTCTATTTAGATCTTCTGCCCATTTTGGGATTGGGTTGTTTGTTTTTTTCTTCTTGAGCTTCATGAGCTGCTTATAAATTTTGGAGATTAATCCTTTGCCAGTTTCTTCATTTGCAAATATTTTCTCCCATTCTGAGAGTTGTCTTTTGGTCTTGTTATTGTTTCCTTTGCTGTGCAAAGCTTTGAAGTTTCATTAGGTCCCATTTGTTTATTTTTGTTTTTATTTCCGTTGCTCTAGGAGGTGGATCAAAAAGGATCTTGCTGTGATTTATGTCATAGAGTGTTCTGCTTATGTTTTCCTCTAAGAGTTTGATAGTTTCTGGCCTTACATTTAGCTCCTTAATGCATTTTGAGCTTATATTTGTGTATGGTCATAGTGAGTGATCTAATCTCATATTTTTACATGTACCTGTCCAGTTTTCCCAGCACCACTTATTGAAGAGGCTGTCCTTTCTTCACTGTACATTCCTGTCTCCTTTATCAAAGATAAGGTGACCATATGTGTGTGGGTTTATCTCTGGGCTTTCTATCCTGTTCCATTGATCTATCTTTCTCTTTTAGTGCCAGTACCATACTGTCTTGATTACTGTAGCTTTGTAGTATAGTCTGAAGTCAGGAAGCCTGATTCCTCCAGCTCCATTTTTCGTTCTCACGATTGCTTTGGCTATTCGGGGTCTTTTGTGTTAACATACAAATTGTGAAATGTTTTGTTCTGGTTCTGTGAAAAATGCCAGTAGTAGTTTAATAGGGGTTGCATTGAATCTGTAGATTGCTTTGGGTAGTAGAGTCATTTTCACAATGTTGATTCTTCCAATCCAAGAACATGGTATATATCTCCATCTATTTGTATCATCTTTAATTTCTTTCATCAGTGTCTTATAATTTTCTGCATACAGGTCTTTTGTCTCCTTAGGTAGGTTTATTCCTAGATATTTTATTCTTTAAGTTGCAATGGTAAATGGGAGTGTTTTCTTGATTTCACTTTCAGATTTTTCATCATTAGTGTATAGGTATGCAGAGATTTCTGTGCATTAATTTTGTATCCTGCTACTTTACCAAATTCATTGATTAGCTCTAGTAGTTTTCTGGTAACACCTTTAGGATGCTCTATGTATAGTATCATGTCACCTGCAAACAGTGACAGCTTTACTCCTTTTCTGATTTTGATTCCTTTCATTTCCTTTTCGTCTCTGATTGCTGTGGCTAAAACTTCCAAAACTATGTTGAATAAGAGTGGTGAGAGTGGGTAGCCTTGTCTTATTCCTGATCTTAGTGGAAATGCTTTCAGTTTTTCACCATTGAGGTTGATGTTGGCTCTGGGTTTTGGTATATGGCCTTTATTATGTTGAGAAGCATTCCCTCTATGCCTACTCTCTGCAGCGTTTTTATCATAAACGGGTGTTGAATTTTGTCGAAAGCTTTCTCTGCATCTATTGAGATGATCATATGGTTTTTCTACTTCAATTTGCTAATATGGTTTATCACATTGATTGATTTGCATATATTGACGAATCCTTGCATTCCTGGAATAAACCCCACTTGATCATTGTGTATGATCCTTTTAATGTGCTGTTGGATTCTGCTTGCTAGTATTTTGTTGAGGATTTTTGCATCTGTGTTCATCAGTGATATTGGCCTGTAGTTTTCTTTCTTTGTGACATCCTTCTGTGGTTTTGGTATCAAGGTGATGGTGGCTTCGTAGAATGAATTTGGGAGTATTCCTCCCTCTGATATATTTTGGAAGAGTTTGAGAAGGATAGGTGTTAGCTCTTCTCTAAATGTTTCATACAATTCACCTGTGAAGCCATCTGGGCCTGGGTTTTTGTTTGTTGGAAGATTTTTAATCATAGTTTCAATTTCAGTGCTTGTGATTGGTCTGTTCATATTTTCTATTTCTTTCTGATTCAGTCTTGGCAGGTTGTGCATTTTTAAGAATTTGTCCATTTCTTCCAGGTTATCCATTTTATTGTCATAGAGTTGCTTGTAGTAATCTCTCATTATCTTTTGTATTTCTGCAACATCTGTTGTTACTTCTCCTTTTTCATTTCTAATTCTATTGATTTGAGTCTTCTCCCTTTTTTTCTTGGTGTGTCTGGCTAATAGTTTATCAATTTTGTTTATGTTCTCAAAGAACCATCTTTTAGTTTTATTGATCTTTGCTATTGTTTCCTTCTTTTCTTTTTCATTTATTTCTGATCTGATCTTTATTATTTCTCTCCTTCTGCTAGCCTTGGGTTTTTTTTTTTTTTTGTTCTTCTTTCTGTAATTGCTTTAGGTGCAAGGTTAGGTTGTTTATTCGAGATGTTTCCTGTTTCTTAAGGTGGGCTTGTATTGCTATAAATTTTCCTCTTAGAACTGCTTTTGCTGCATCCCATAGGTTGTGGGTCGTTGTGTCTCCATTGTCATTTGTTTCTAGGTAGTTTTTTATTTCCTCTTTGATTTCTTCAGTGATCATTTCGTTATTAGGTAGTGTATTGTATAGCCTCCATGTGTTTGTATTTTTTACAGATCTTTTCCTGTAATTGATATCTAGTCTCGTAGCATTGTTGTTGGAAAAGATATTTGATACAATTCCAAGATTCTTAAATTTACCGAGGCTTGATTAGTGACCCAAGATATGATACATCCTGGAGAATGATCCATGAGCACTTGAGAAAAATGTGTATTCCTTTGTTTTTGAATGGAGTGCCCTATAAATATCAATTAAGTCCATCTTGTTTAATGTATCATTTAAAGCTTGTGTTTCCTTATTTATTTTCATTTTGGATGATGTGTCCATTGGGGAAAGTGCAGTGTTAAAGTCCCCTACATTGGTTTTCCCCTTTTATGTCTGTTAGTATTTGCCTTATGTATTGAGGTGCTCCTATGTTGGGTGCATAATTATTTACAATTGTTATATCATTTTCTTGGATCAATCCCTTGATCATTATGTAGTGTCCTTCTTTGGCTCTTCTAATAGTCTTTATTTTAAAGTCTATTTTGTCTTATATGAGAATTGCTACTCCAACGTTCTTCTGAGATCCATTTGCATGGAATATCTTTTTCCATTCCCTCACTTTCAGTCTGTATGTGTTGCCAGGTCTGAAATGGGTCTTTTGTAGACAGCATATATATGGGTCTTGCTTTTGTATCCATTCAACCACTCTGTGTCTTTTGGTGGGAGCAGTTAATCCATTTACATTTAAGGTAATTATCAATATGTATGTTCCTATTCCCATTTTCTTAATTGTTTTGGGTTTGTTATTGTAGTTCTTTTCCTTCACTTGTATTTCTTGCCTAGAGAAGTTCCTTTAGCATTTGTTGTAAAGCTGGTTTGGTGGTGCTGAACTCTTAGCTTTTGCTTGTCTGTAAATGTTTTAGTTTCTCCATCATATCTGAATGAGGTCCTTCCTGGGTAGCGTAATCTTGGTTGCAGGATTTTCTCCTTCATCACTTTAAATATGTCCTGCCACTCCCTTATGTCTTGCAGAGTTTCTGTTGAAAGATCAGCGGTTAACCTTATGGGGGTTCCCTGTGTGTTACTTGTTGTTTTTCCCTTGCTGCTTTTAATATGTTTTCTCTGTATTTAATTTTTGACAGTTGGATTAATTTTTGTCTTGGCATATTTCTCCTTGGATTTATCCTGTATGGGACTCTCTGTGCTTCCTGGACTTGATTAACTATTTCCTTTCCCATATTAGGGAAATTTTTAACTGTAATATCTTCAAATATTTTCTCAGTCCCTTTATTTTTCTCTCCTTCTTCTGGAACCCCTATAATTCGAATGTTGGTGCATTTAATGTTGTCCCAGAGGTCTCTGAGACTGTCCTCAGTTCTTTTCATTCTTGTTTCTTTATTCTGCTCTGCTGTAGCTATTTCCAGTATTTTACCTTACAGGTCACTTATCCATTTTTCTGCCTCAGTTATTCTGCTATTGATCCATCTACAGTATTTTTAATTTCATTTATTGTGTTGTTCATCATTGATTGTTTCATCTTTAGTTCTTCTAGGTCCTTGTTAAGTGTTTCTTGCATTTTCTCTATTCTATTTCCTAGATTTTGGATAATCTTTACTATCATTATTCTGAATTCTTTTTCAGGTAGACTGCCTATTTCCTCTTTATTTGTTAGGTCTGGTGGGTTTTTATCTTGCTCCTTCATTTGCTGTGTGTTTTTCTGTCTTCTCATTTTGCTTCTCTTACTGTGTTTTTCGAGATCTCCTTTTTGCAGGCTGCAGGTTCATAGTTCCCGTTGTTTTTGGGGTCTGTGCCCAGTGGCTAACGTTGGTTCAGTGGGTTGTGTAGGCTTCCTGGTGGAGGGGAATAGTGCCTGTGTTCTGGTGGATGAGGCTGCATCTTGTCTTTCTGGTGGGCAGGTCCACATCTTGTGGTGTGTTTTGGGGTGTCTGTTGACCTATTATGATTTTTAAGCAGCCTCTCTGCTAATGGGTGGGGTTGTGTTCTTGTCTTGCTAGTTTTTTGGCATAGTGTGTCCATCAGTGTAGCTTGCTGGTCCTTAAGTGAAGCTGGATGCTGGTGTTGAGATGGAGATCTCTGGGAGATTTTTGTCATTTGATATTATGTGGAGCTGGGAGGTCTCTTGTGGACCAGTGTCCTGAAGTAGGCTCTCCCACCTCAGAGGCAGAGCACTGACTCCCGGCTGCAGCACCAAGAGCCTTTCATCCACACAGCTCAGAAAAAAAGGGAGAAAATGTAGAAAGAAAGAAAGAAAGAAAGAAAGAAAGAAAGAAAGAAAGAAAGAAAGAAAGAAAGAAAGAAAGAGAGAGAGAGAGAGAGAGGGAGGGAGGGAGAGAGGGAGGGAGGGAGGAAGGAAGGAAGGAAGGAAGGAGAAAGGAAAGAAAGAAAGAAGGAAGGAAGTTAGGAGGGAAGGAAGGAATGAAAGAATGAAAGAAAGAATATAAAATAAAATAAAAAAGTAAGACAAAATAAAATATAGTTATTAAAATAAAAAATAATTATTAAGAAAAAAATTTTTTTAAAGAAAACAAACAAAAAAACAGACAGATAAGTCCCTGGGACAAATGGTGGAAGCAAAGCTATACAGACAAAATCTCACACAGAAGCATACACATACACACTCACAAAAGGAGGACAAAATAATAAATCTTGCTCTCAAAGTCCACCTCCTCAATTTGGGATGATTCGTTGTCTACTCATGTATTTCACAGATGCAGCGTACATCAAGTTTATTGTGGAGCTTTAATCTGCTGCTTCTGAGGCTGCTGGGAGAGATTTCCCTTTCTCTTTTTTTGTTCTCACAGCTCCCGGGGCCCAGCTTTGGATTTGGCCCTGCCTCTGCCTGTAGGTCGTCGGAGGGTGTCTGTTCTTTGCTCAGACAGGACGGGGTTAAAGGCGCAGCTGCTTCGGGGACTCTGGCTCACTCAGGCCAGGGGAAGGGAGGGTTGCCGTTGCAGGACGAGCCTGCAGCGGCAGAGGGCAGCGGGACATTGCACTAGCCTGAGGCACGCTGTGCGTTCTCCCAGGGGAGTTGTGCCTGGATCCCGGGACCCTGGCAGTGGCGGACTGCACAGCCTCCCTGGAAGGGAGGTGTGGATAGTGACGTGTGCTCACACACAGGCTTCTTGGTGGTGGCAGCAGCAGCCTTAGCAACTCATGCCCATCTCTGGTGTCCGCGCTTTTAGCCGCGGTTTGCGCCTGTCTCTGGAGCTCCTGTAAGCAGTGCTCTTAATCCCCTCTCCTCGTGCACCAGGAAACAAAGAGGGAAGAAAAAGTCTCTTGCCCCTTTGGCAGGTACAGACTTTTCCCCGGACTCCCTCCCGGCTAGCCGTGGTGCACTAATTCCCTGCAGGCTGTGTTTACCCCGCCAACCCCGGTCCTCTCCCTGTACTCCGACCGAAGCCCGAGCCTCAGCTCCCAGTCCCGCCCACCCCGACGGGTGAGCAGCCTAGCCTCTCAGGCTGGTGAGTCCCTATAGGCACCGATCCTCTGTGCGAGAATCTCTCCACTTTGCCCTCCACACCCCTGTTGCTGCGCTCTCCTCCACGGCTCTGAAGCTTTCCCCCTCCGCCACCCGCAGTCTCCGCCCATGAAGGGGCTTCCTAGTGTGTGGAAACCTTTCCTCCTTTACAGCTCCCTCCCACTGGTGCAGGTCCCGTCCCTATTGTTTTGTCTCTGTTTATTCTTTTTTCTTTTGCCTTACCCAGGTATGTGGGGAGTTTCTTGCCTTTTGGGAGGTCTGAGGTCTTCTGCCAGCGTTCAGTAGGTGTTCTGTAGGAGTTGTTCCACGTGTAGATGTATTTCTGGTGTATCTGTGGGGAGGAAGGTGATCTCTGCTTCTTACTCTTCTGCCATCTTCCTGAGAAAGTCTCTTTTTATCTTTGCCATTTTAATTATAATATGTAGCGTGTCTTGGTGTGGTCCTGTTTGGGTTGTTCCTTTTTGGGATCCTCTGGACCTGCAGGTCTGTTTCCTCTCCCAGGTTAGTTAAGTTTACATCTTTTATGTCTTCAAATATGGTTTTTGCCCCTTTTCTCTCTCTTCTTCTGAGAACCCTATACTGTAAATGTTAGTATACTTGAAGTTGTCCGAGAGATCTTTAAACGTCTCATTTTCCTTTCTCCTTTTTTTTTTTCCTGTTCAGATTGAGTGATTTCCATCACTCTGTCTTCCAGTGATCCATTCCTGTATATCATCTAATCTACTGTTTATTTCTTCTAGAGTATTTTTGACATCAGTTATTGTATACTTCATCTCTGCTTAGTTCTACTTTATATTTTCTTACTCCTTGTTAAATTTTCTAATTTCTTACTCTGTTCATCCAGTCTTCTCCCAAGTATTTTCAACAACTTTATGATCATTACCTTCAATTCATTAACTGCTAGCGTGCTTATATCCACTTCACATAGTTTTTCTTGAGTTTTATTTTTTTCTTTATTTGGAACATATTTCTCTGTCACTTCACTTTTCCTAATTTTCTTCTTTTATTCTATGTGTTTTGTAGGTTGGTTACTTTTCCTGATCTTGAAGAAGTGGCCTTATGTAGGAAATGTCCTATGGGACCCAGCAGCACACTCCCCACTGGTCAACAGAGCTATATGCTTTAAGGGTGCCCTCTATGTAGCTATGTGGGTCCTTCCAGTGTGGCAGACTGACTACTGTGGGCATGCTGGTAGGCTGTGAGGCTGCTGGTATGGTTGGTTGCCAGGCCTTGCTTTTTGTGGATGTTTCTGGCTATTGGTGGGTGAGACCAAGTCATGCATGGCTGGTTTCATGGAAGGGGAGTCCTGGTCCTGGTGCTTGCCCACAGGTGGCAGGACCAGGTTATGAGGCAACTGGTTATATGCCCCAAGTGGTCCTAAGCCTGGTGTTAGTGTCCTGGTAGGTAAGACCAATTCTTGACACAGCTGGCTACTATGTCTGGGGTAACCTAGATCTGATGACAGCCTGCTTGTTTGTGAGGCTGGATCCTGACATGGCTATCTGAGGGGCCAAGTATTTTCTGGAGCTGATGTAGGCCCACTTTTGGGAAAGGCCAGGATACAGTGCATCCCCAAGGCCTTGCCGACCTGCTGGTGAATGGGTCAGGTGTTTACAGAGCTGGCTGTGGGGCCCTGCTTGTCCTGGGACTGTTGCTGCCTCATTGGTGGGCAAGGCTGGTACCCTGTGGGTACAAGGTCTAGTACTAGCCTTCTGGTTGACAGACCCTGATCCTGGGGTCTCTGGCTGCATGGCCCTAGGGTTCCCACAATTAATGTCTGCCCAAATGTGGGTAGGGCTGGACCTAATGGATCCCAAGAAGGGTGCCCACATAATGGTGGGTGAGGTTAAGTCCCAGGGCTAGTGTCAGTCTGTTGGCAGGTAGGGCTGTATCTGGCAGCTAGTTGCAGGATCCCTGTGGGTACTGGAGCTGGTGCTGGTGCACTGCTGGGCAGGGCCAAGTCCTACACCTGCTGATGGGTGAGACTGTGTCCCAGGGCAGTCAGGGGCTCTGTGGGTCCAAGGCAGATGGCCTGCTTGTGGCTAGAGCTAGGTCCTGACACTATAGAGAGGATGAAAATGGTACTTACCACTACCAGTGTCTTTGTGTTGGGTCATGTTCCCCCAAATACTGATGCCAGTGCCAATGTCCCCAGGTTGTGTCTCAATTGCCTCCTGCTTCTCCCAAAGGCTCTCAAAGATCAGCAAGTGGGTCTGGCCCAGGCTTAATTCAAATTACTGCTTCTGCCCTCTGTCTCAGAGTGTTGATATATTGTGTTTGCCCTTTAAGAGTGAGTCTCTATTTTCCACAGCCCTCTTGCTATCCTAAAAGTAAGACCTGCTGGTGTTCAAAGCCAAACATTCTGGAGATTTGTCTTCCTGGTATAGGACCCCTGAGCTGGGGAAACCAACTTGGGACCTGGATCCCTTGCTTGTTTGGGTGGACTCTGCAATTGTAATCATCCTCTCATTTGTGGGCCACCTATCTGGGACTAGGGTTAGGGGTCTCCTAACCCTAATACCACATCTCCACCTCTCCTCTCTGTCTTGTTGTGATTACTTCTTTATATCTTAGCTGTAGATTTCTCTGCTAGTCTTCAAGTATCTTTCATGGGCAGTTGCTCTGTAAATAATTACATTTTGGTGTGCCCACAGGGGAGGTGAGCTCATGTCTTCCTACTCTACCATCTTGGTCACTCCCCCCTCAACTTCATTCCTTTTATCAACATCTAACAGTTTTTTCAGTACAGGTCTTTTACCTCCTTACATATATTGATTCATTTTAGATAAAATTTTAGCTGGGATTATTTTCTTAATTTATCTTTATAATAGTTCATTGTTGGTGTATACAAATGCAACTGATTTCTGTATATATTATTTTTATTTTATTTATTTATTTATTTCCTTTCTTTCTTTCTTTTTCTTGGCTGCATTGGGTCTTAGTTACAGCACACAGGATCTTTGTTGAGGCTTGAGGTATCTTTCGTTGTGGTGTGTGGGCTTCTATTTGTGGCGCACAGGCTCCAGGGTGCATGGCTATATAGTTTGCGGCACATGGGCTCTCTTGTTGAGGTGTGCAAGCTCAGTATTTGCAGAGTGTGAATTTAGCTGCCCTACAGCATGTAGGATCTTAGTTCCCTGACCAGAGATCGAACCCGTGTCCCCTGCATTGGAACGGATTCTTTACCACAGGACCACCAGGGAAGTCCCCCTGTGTATTAATTTTGTATCCTGTAAATTAACAGTTTGTCAGCTCATAATCTTGTTGGAATTCCCTTGAACATATGTAGTGGCTGTCATCCTGCTGCTCTTAATATCCTCTATTTTAATGTTTGCTATTTGAATTATATGCGTTGGTATTTAACTCTTTGGATTCATCTTGTTTACTACTCTATGTGCTTTGTGGACCAGGTATCTGCTTCCTTTCCCAGGTTAGGGATGTTTTCAGCTATTATTTCTCTTTTTTTCCTATGTAAATTTTTTAACTTTTATTTTATATTGGAGTATAGTTGATTTACAATGTTGTGTTAGTTTCAGGTGTACAGCAAAGTGGTTTAGTTATAGATATATCTATTCTTTTTTAGATTATTTTCCCATATAGATTATTACAGAGTATTGAGTAGAGTTCCCTGTGCTATACAGTAGGTTCTTGTTAGCTATCTATTTTATATATAGTCGTGTGTATATGTCAATCCCAATCTCCCAATTTATCTCTCCCCCTCACCTTTCTCCTTTGGAACCATATATTTGTTTTCTAAGTCTGTAAGTCTGCTTCTGTTTTGTAAATAACTTCATTTGTATCATTTTTTAGATTCCATATATAAGTGATATCATATGATATTTGTCTTTCTTTGTCTGACTTAGTATGATAATCTCCAGGTCCATCCATGTCACTGGAAATGACATTATTTCATTCTTTTTAATGGCTGAGTAATATTCCACTGTATATATATATACACCACATCTTCTTTATGCATTAATCTGTCTAGGGACATTTAGGTTGTTTCCATGGCTTGGCTTGCAAATAGGGCTGCAATAAATATTGGGGTGCATGTATCTTTTCAATGTATGGTTTTCTCTGGATATATGACAAGGAGTCGGATTGCTGAATCATATGGTAGCTCTATTTTTCTCTATTTTTTGATTTTTAAGGAAACTCCATACTTTTCTTGATAGTGGCTGTACCAATTTATAGTTCAACCAATAGTGTACAGTGTTGGTTTTCACTTTATACTCTCCAGCATTTATTGTTTGTAGTTTTTTGTGTGTTTTTTTGTTTTTGTTTTTGATGATGGCCATTCTGACTGGGGTGAGGTGACACCTCATTGTAGTTTTCATTTCTCTAATAATTAGTAATATTAAGCATCTTTTATATGCCTCTTGGTTATCTGGATGTCTTCTTTGGAGAGTATCAACTTAGATCTCTTATCCATTTTTTGACTGGGTTGTTTGATTTTTGATATTGAGCTGCATGAACTGTTTGTATATTTTGGAGATTAAACTCTTGTTGGTTTATTAAAAGTTAAGTTGTTTATTTGAGATTTGTCTTCTTTCCTGAAGTAAGATGGTATCACTATAACCTTTCCTCTTAGAACAGTTTTTTCTGCATCCTATAGGTTTTGGATCATTGTGTTTTTGTTTTTATTTGCCTCTAGGTATTTTTGGATTTCTTCTTTGATTTCTTTAGTGATCCATTGATTATCTAGTAGCATTGTGTTTAGCCTCCATGTTCTTTACAGTTATTATTTTTATTGTATTTGATTTCTAATCTTATAAAATTTTAGTCAGAAAAGATACTTGATATGATTTCAATTTTCTTAAATTTATCAAGGCTTGTTTTATGTCCCTGCACATGATCTATCTTGGAGAACGTTCCATAGATACTTGAAAAGAATGTGTATTCTACTGCTTTTGATTGGAATGCTCTATAATTATACATTAAGTCTATCTGGTCTAATGTGTCATTTAAGGCCTGTGTTTCCTTATTGATTTTCTGTCTGGATGATCTGTCCATTGATGAAAGTGGGGTGGTAAAGGTCCCCCACTATTATTGTGTTACTGTGAATTTCTCCTTTTATAGCTGTTAACATTTGTCTTATATATCGAGGTGCTACTATGTTGGGTGCATATATATTTACAATTCTTATAACTACTTCTTGGATTGATCCCTTGATCTTTATATAGTGTCCTTCCTTGTAACAGTCTTTATTTTAAAGTCTATTTTCTCTGATATGAGTATTGCTACTACAGCTTTCTTTTGATTTCCATTTGCATGGAATATCTTTTTGCATTCCCTCACTTTCAGTCTGTGTGTGTCCCTAGGTCTGAAGCGGGTCTCTTTTAGACAGCACATATATGGGTCTTCTTTTTGTATCTATTCAGTGAGCCTGTGTCTTTTGGTTGGAGCATTTAATCCATTCACGTTTAAGGTCATTATCACTATGTATGTTCCTATTACCATTTTCTTAATTGTTTTGGGTTTGTGTTTGTAGGTCCTTTTCTTCTCTTGTTTTTCCCACTTAAGGAAGTTCCTTTAGCATTTGTTGTCGAGCTGGTTTGGTGGTGCTGAATTCTTTGAGCTTTTGCTTGTCTATAAAGCTTTTGATTTCTCCATCGAATCTGAATAAGATCCTTGCCAGGTAGAGTAATCTTGGTTGTAGATTCTTCCCTTTCATCACTTTAAATACGTCCTGCCTCTCCCTTCTGGCTCTTAACCTCATGGGAGTTCCCTTGTATGTTATTTTTCATTTTTCCCTTGCTGCTTTCAATAATTTTTCTTTGTCTTTAATTTTTGCCAAGTTGATTACTCTAAATCTCAGTGTGTTTCTCCTTGGGTTTATCCTGTATAGACTCGCTGTGCTTCCTGGACTTGGGTGGCTATTTCCTTTCCCATGTTAGGGAAGTTTTTGACTATAATCTCTTCAAATACTTTCTTGGGTCTTTTATCTCTCTCTTCTTCTTCTGGGACCCCTATAATGTGAATGTTCTTGTGTTTAATGTTGTCCCAGAGATCTCTTAGACTGTCTTCATTCCTTTTCATTCTTTTCTCTTTATTTTATTCTGCAGCAGTGAATTCCACCATTCTGTCTTCCAGGTCACTTATCCGTTCTTCTGCCTCAGTTATTCAGCTATTGATTCCTTCTAGTGTAGCTTTCATTTCAGTTACTGTATTGTTCATCTCTGTTTGTTTGTTCTTTAATTCTTCTAGATCTTTGTTAAACATTTCTTTCATCTTCTCGATCTTTGCCTCCATTCTTTTTCCTAGATCCTGGATCATCTTCACTATCATTATTCTGAATTCTTTTTCTGGAAGATTGCCTATCTCCACTTCACTTAGCTGTTTAATGAAGCTGTTTAATATTCCTTCATCTGGTACATAGCCCTCTGCCTTTTCATCTTGTCTATCTTTCTGTGAATGTGGTTTTTGCTCCATAGGCTGCAGGATTGTAATTCTTCTTGCTTCTGCTGACTGTCCTCTGATGGTTGAGGCTATCTAAGAGGCTTGTTCAAGTTTCCTTATGGGAGGGACTGATGGTGGGTAGAGCTGGCTGTTGCTCTTGAGGGAAGAGTTCAGTAAAACTTTATTTCACTTGTCTGCTGATAGGTGGGGCTGGGTCCCCTTTCTTTTGGTTGTATGGCCTGAGGTGACCCAACACTGGAGCCTACCTGGGCTCTTTGGTGGAGTTAGTGGCAGACTCTGGGAGGGCTCATGTCAAGGGGTACTTCCAAGAATTTCTTCTGCCAGTGTCCTTGTCCTCACAGTGAGACACAGCCACCCCCTGCCTCTGCAGGAGACCCTCCAACACTAGCAGGTAGGTCTGGTTCAGTCTCCTATGGGGTCACTGTTCCTTCCCCTGGGTCCCGATGCACACATTATTTTGTGTGTGCCCTAGAAGAGTGGAGTCTCTGTTTCCCCCAGTCCTGTTGAAGTCCTGCAATCAAATCTCACTAGCCTTCAAAGTCTGATCTCTAGGAATTTCTTCTCCAGTTGCTGGACCCCCAGGTTGGGAAGCCTGACATGGGGCTCAGAACCTTCACTCCAGTGGGTGGACTTCTGTGGTATAAGTGTTCTCCAGTTTGTGAGTCACCCACCCAGCTGTTATGGGCTTTGATTTTATTGTGATTGCACCCCTCCTACCATCTCATTGTGGCTTCTCATTTGTCTTTGTATGTGGAATATGTTTTTTGGTGAGTTTCAGTGTCTTTCTGTCAATGATTGTTCAGCAGTTAGTTGTGATTCCAGTGCTCTCACAAGAGGGAATGAGAGCCCGTTCTTCTATTCCACCATCTTGAACCAATCTGTTTCATTGTTAATTCTGTTTTGGGTGTGCTAAATTTGAGATGCCACTTTAACATACAAGGGGAGTTCCTTTGTAACATGGACAGAAAGAAATGCCAAATGAAAAAAAAAAAGAAAAAAACAAAAACCTTTAATCTTCAGAAAACGAAAAGAATATTCTTCACATCTCAAAAGAATATACTTTAAAATATATTTTCTATAGCATGCTATTGAGGAATGAATATGAAATTTAAAAATAAAAGACAGGCTCAAATCTTTGAACAAGTTATATGATATCTCTGATCCTCAGTGTCCTTATCTGTAAAATGGACTCAAAAATAACTTTCTTAAATAATTCACATGGCCTTCCTGAAGATTTGATGAGTTAAAGTATGTCAAAGTACTTTATAAACTCTAAATCAATGTTGACTAAAAGTTGCTGACAATAAGAACTGCCTGCTGAAGTTTCATTTTGATTTGGGTTTGTTGTTTATTTGTATGTTTGTTTTTGAAACATAGTATGGTCTTTCCAGAAGTGTACTGAGACAGAAACTTCAGGAGTAGAGTTTGTTAATCTATCTTTCCAAAAACTCAAGGTCCCCAGTTTCTACTTTAAGATGTTCTATCTTAAGACTTCTTGCTCCAAATCTATCAAATAAGTATTGCACATTTTAAAATTTTTATTCCTTTATATAAACAGCTCTGTGAATTCAAGTCAGTATCAAATATAACTTGATGCACAAAACTTTGTTTTGTTCAAAATTTTCCAATTGGTAGTTCTATTGGTGTAGTGTAAGCCCTGGCAGTTGGCTTTTTCTTTGGTAATGTAAATGCTGAGGCATCCACTTCAATAAACACATTGCCAGCCACACAACTAGATAAAGAGCTAGGCTACCCAATACCACCTCCTCCTTGTTTTAGAGATCTTGTTTGATTTTGATAACTGACATTTTGGGCCACTTTCTTTTTTTCCTCCTCCTGTTCTTTAAATACTTGCTCTTATGTTTTTTGTTTTTTATTAATTGAATATAGCTGATTTACAATATAATGTTAGTTTCAGATGTATAGTACAGTAATTCAGTATTTTACAAATTATATTCCATTAAAAGTTATTACAAGAGGGCTTCCCTGGTGGTGCAGTGGTTAAGAGTCCGCCTGCCGATGCAGGGGATATGGGTTCATGCTCCGGTCTGGGAAGATCCCACATGCTGCGGAGCGGCTGGGCCCGTGAGCCATGGCCACTGAGCCTGCACGTCTGGAGCCTGTGCTCCGCAAAGGGAGAGGCCACAACAGTGAGAGGCCCGCGTACCGCAAAAAAAAAAAAAAAAAAAAAAGTTATTACAAGATAATGACTATAATTCCCTGTGCTATACAGCATATCTTTGTTGGTTATCTATTTTATACATAGTAGTTTGTATCTCTTAATACTACAGGGCTGGTCCAGCCACAACATTTGTTATCCATAGGCTGAGAGTGGCACAAAACAATGAAATAACACAACTCTATAACTATTCTAATGCTAAACCTACAGGGTAATTTTGAAGAATATCAAGTTTATCTTTAGAATCAACCATTCTCTTGAGGACCCTTCCTTTTTATTTGCCATCTTACACTCACATATAGGAACCACGGTTGTCTTGTCCAAGTTACAAGATTGGTTTACACTCATTCACCTCAGTTCTTAACAGATTAATGTAGTATGCCTCTTAAACATCTTAAGTAATGTTAAGTAATATCTCAGCATATTCCAAAGTGGACATTTCAAAGAGGTAATATTGAGACCTAAAGAATGAATAGTACAGACAGAAGAATTTACAGCTGGATGGCTCTTTAATGAAAGGCATTATTTCTGTAGAACTTGTTATGTCAATGTGTTTAGAAAGTATCTCTTTTACCTGCAGGGAAGATAGATCTCAATCAGTTTGCAAGAAGCTACTGAGGGAATGTGGCAGCCACAGAGACCCCAAGTCAGTCTCTGAAGAAGTCAACTGATTTTTCTACTTCTCATCTGACATGTGTGAGGGTGATGATTAAGCATGTGGGAAAGAACTAGTACTGAAGGAAAAAAAAAGATCCATATTGACCAAATTATGTCTTTGTTTTAACATTGTTGCTTGAAATTTCTCTACTTTCTTTTAGATCCAGATAGTCCTTCCTGAAAAATGTGGATAAATTGAATTGACCAGAGTTGGTAAATGACTAAATGAGATCACAATAAAACTAAGTTATCTTGGGTTGTACAGAATTATAGAACCTTAAAATATTAGAAGAAAGTTGATTTCTCCATGTTAAGAGTAAAGCGTAGATTGGAACCTTGATATCCTAACTGCCAGCCCTATCACAATGCAGCTCTGTTTCACACTGCCTGTTTATAATTTTTTCAGTGCACATATTTCTATGATAATTAACATGAACAAATTATGAACATGATTTTTTCATATTTTATAGCAAATTCATTATCACTTTCAAGCAAAAATCTGGTCTATAGTTCTTAGAATATCTTGTTATTTCAGTAGTGAAAAAGCCAACTAGCATGATATATGCATTTTCTTTTTCTTTTACTAAAATTTTTATTATATATACCGATAATAGTGAAATACTTCTTACTAGTTTCATCCCACAAAATATATTTTCAGAAAGAGATTATGATGTTTACAACTTTCTCTCTCTGGACAAACATGACTGTAGCTGTGTCTGGCTTTGGGAGTAACTAAACAAACACTGTTGCCCACATACATCAAAGGGAGGAACAGATAGAGTAAGAAATGTCTTGGTATTAATGTGGTATCTGAAAGTTCTTTATTGAATATAAAATATCTTTTCAGTAAGCATTTCGGGAAATAAATTTCTTTCTCTCTCACTTTCTCTCCACCTATTATGACTAAATTGTGCCTCCCCTCCCCAAAATGCATATGCTGAAGCCCTAATCCCCAGTACCTCAGAATATGACCATATTTGGAGATAAGACCTTTAGAGAGATGATTAAGGTAAGTGAGCTTATATGGTTATATAATTCAATATGACTAATGTCCTTGCAAGAAGAGATGAGGAAGCAGAATGCACACAATGAAGACCAAGTGAGGACACTGGAAGAAGACAGCCATTCACAGGCCAAGGAGAGAGGCCTTAGAAGAAACCAACTCTGAACACACCTTCATCTTGGACCTCTAGCCTCCAAAATTATGGGAAAAATAAATATTTCTCGTTTAAGGCACCCAAGCTGTGAGATGTATTACAGCAGTCTTAACAAACTAATATACCATCCATCTTTTTAAATATATTCCTCAGAGTGCAAATCTATGTATTGTCACTGTATAATTCTTTAAGTTGCATTGTTTGTTTCATTTATAATTATTTTAATAAAATTATATGTTAAAATAATGAGTTGCATTGTTTGTTTCATTTATAATTATTTTAATAAAATTATATGTTAAAATAATGATACTAAGTAATGTTCATCTTTATAAATATTCTAGCCTTAGTATAATTCCTTTTATGGCTTTTGAAACCTAATAAAGTTGAAAATTTTACTTTTGCCCTTAATAACATGTTTTATGCTTAGGTGTATGCAAAGCACCCAGGATTTTGCATGTGTATATTAATATGCATGAATGAAGGCAGAGCTGCATAGCATAGCAATAAAATAGGTTAACCAAAAACAATTGTAGTTTCAATTGCTCCTAAACAAAATGTTTTTCTAATTTTATTTTTTAATTAATTTCATCTTTTATTTTTATTTTTTTTAAGATTGATTGATTGATTGATTTTTGACTGTGTTGGGTCTTCGTTGCTGTGCACGGGCTTTCTCTAGTTGTAGCGAGGGGGGCTACTCTTTGTTGTGGTGCATGAACTTCTCATTGCAGTGGCTTCTCTTGTTTCAGAGCATGGGCTCTAAGCACGTGGGCTTCAGTAGTTGTGGCACACGAGCTCAGTAGTTGTGGCTCATAGGCTCTAGAGCACAGACTTAGTAGTTGTGAAGTATGGGCTTAGTTGCTCTGCAGCATGTTATATCTTCCTGGACCAGGGCTCGAATCCGTGTCCCCAGCATTGGCAGGCGGATCCTTAACCACTGCACCACCAGGGAAGTCCCTAATTTTATTTTATTTTTAAATAAAGCATTTTTCATACAGTTGGTATTGTCTACTTGTCCCCTGTACCCAATCTAATCTTCTCATCATTCATGCCATGTCCCCATCATGAATGGTTTGGAATTTTCCTGATTCAAAATACTTTTTCTCTGTTTTCTAGAAACAGTTAAATTAGTAAGAGATATCAATACCTATTTTTAAAACCTTGAAGTTTAAATTACTGAAATTTTATTTTTTTGCTTTTTTGGATTCAAAAAAATTCAATACACATTTTCTGAAAAAACATAACCACACAAAATTGATCACTCTCCCCACTATCCTTCTATGCAATCTGGACATTTCGTTATAGAGGAATTATTACCAGCCCTTTTTTTAGAGAAAGAAATTGATACAGAAATATTTAATAACAAACAATCCTCATACATCAAAACAAGTTAGGGTTAGGGTTAGGGTTAGGTAAGAGATGAAGTCAAAATTCAAACTAGGGAGACAATATAAAACTCACGTTTTTTAAATCCATTAACACAGAGGGATAATGAAAATATCATCTTATGTGAGAGAGAAGTTGACTTAATAAAGCAATTTAATCAATTCACATTTTACCAACACAAAATCAAGAAGTATGGAATTTTACTTACCAGAGACTAAATAGAAATATTTCCCTTAAGCTAGGGAATATAGTTCCCAGTGCATAGATAATCAAGTCCATCAGTTTTCTCATAAGCCATGATTTACCCTCATAAACCACCTCAACATGATTTTCCATATAGTCATGACCACTGGATTGGTATTCAAGATGACATCAAGTTGGCATTTCTGTATCAAACTCTCAAACATGAAGGTTCAGAGAAGTAGGCAGTAGTTCTTAAAAACTTTTAGTGGAAAACTTACACATATTCAGTTCCAGGTTCTAACATTATTATATAAAAGTCAATCTGATGACTGTTAAAAATAGCAAGAAAGACTTTATTCAAAACTATTACAATAGGGGAGAGGGATAGAAAGAAAATCACGATATGGCAAAGACAACTGGAGATTTATAATCAATCAGAAGACGGAAGGGTCAGTGGATG
This sequence comes from Delphinus delphis, assembly GCF_949987515.2. Lineage (NCBI taxonomy): Eukaryota > Metazoa > Chordata > Mammalia > Artiodactyla > Delphinidae > Delphinus > Delphinus delphis. Next base: position 58,428,573 of record NC_082695.1, read on the forward strand.
GAATATTACTAAAATGAACTTCATTAGATATCAAGAGTAGAGAGATTCTTGGTTAACTGGCTTAACAGAATTTTTTTTAAAGGCAGGTCAAGGACTTAGATATCAAGGGTGGGTTGGGGGATAAGAAACTTGATCAGATATCAAAAGTGGGGGAGAATTCTTGATAAATCAGCTTAGCAGGGTTCTTTGCTAAAACTGGCCTTGGCAGGCCAAGGTTGTAGCCTAGAAAAAGAAGAGGGCTCATAGGAGCCTAATTAAAGTTTGGTCAAGGAGGAAATTTTTGTTACCATTCACTTGTTATATGATTTGTGTTAAAAAAAGAAAAAAACTAAAACAAACCTGAGGAGTTAATTCAACCATAATTTCCTAGTATTTTCAGTATTTGTCAGAGGTCCGACTTATTATAAGAACTGGGAGTGAAAGAAGAAAAACACATGGTTCTCTGCCAGCTTAAATCAGGTCAGTGTGATGCTATACACACAGTAGGGACTTTATATTCAGAAGGCCCTAAATTCCATTCCATCTTTAATTGTGTGGTTTTAAGTGAGATAAAAATCTGAAATTTATCTTTATCATCCATAGAACTAGAGGAATATTTCTTATAATTTGGGTTGTGCTGCACATTAAATGAGATGATATCAATTAGAAAATGCATTATATTATTAAATTTTAAATTTCAATCCAATAAATGTTTGAGTTACCTTCTACCATGAACAGACACTGGGGATACAGCAATGCCTATTACAGGAGGTTTCCCCATCAAGAGGGAATATAAACTTTAGGCAAGTAATTCCAAGGTGATGATTGTTAGTACTAAAGGTAATAGAACACTAGCATCACTAGCATCGTCACTATTATCAGCAACCTAAGCCAGGGGATCAATTTGAGGTTGAGAACTTATTTCGTTTGTCTTTATGGATTTTCTGCTGAAATTATAAGTGACCTATGAATGTAACAGAGACTGAAGCAACACTTTCATTGTGCTCTTGCCTTCTCTTCCTGAGCCATGTGGACATTTGAGGTGTAGGCCTGGACAGCTACTTGCTTGCTGTGATTTCCCAATTGCTCTCTACATGACTTTGTGCCAGCCATCTAAATAGATCCCTTGGTAATTCTATGTTCTTAAAAATCTTTTGCTTAGATGAACTTCAGCATTTCAGTGGGTCATATTTCATGTGTGCTATATGACCTCAGTGTTAAATTTAAAGTCATCCACAGTAAATTTTCAAGTCAAATTCATATCTTAGTTGCTTTTATTTTTATTTTTTTTACTTTTTATTTTATATTGGAGTATAGTTGATTAACAATGTTGCATTAGTTTAAGGTGTACAACAAAGTGATTCAGTTATACATATACATGTATCTATTTTTTTTCAAATTATTTTCCTATTTAGGTTGTCACATATTATTGAGCAGAGTTCCCTCTGCTATACAGTAAGTCCTTGTTGGTTATTTATTTTAAATATAGCAGTGTGTACATGTCAATCCCCAAATCCCTAACTATTCGCATGCCCCCAACAACCCCCTGGTAACCATAAGTTAATTCTCTAAGTTGGTGAGTGTGTTTCTATTTTGTAAATAAACTTCATTTGTATCATTTCTTTTTAGATTTCACATACAAGTGATATCATATGATATTTCTTTCTCAATACACAGAAATCTGTTGCATTTCTATACTTTAACATTGAAAGGTCAGAAAGAGAAATTCAAGAAACAATCTCATTTACCATCACATCAAAAAGAATAAAACACCTACCTAAGGAGAAAAAAGACCTGCACTGCAAAAACTATGAGATGATGATGAAAGAAATGGAAGATGACACAAACAGATGGAAAGATATACCATGATCTTGGATTGGAAGAATGAGTATTGTCAAAATGACTATATTACCCAAGGCAATCTACAGATTTAGTGCTATCCCTATCAAATTACCAATGGCATTTATCACAAAATTAGAACAAAAAATTTTTAAATTTGTTTGGAGACACAAAAAGACCCTGAATAGCCAAAGTAATCTTGAGGAGGAAAAACAGAGCTGGAGGAATCATACTCCCTGACTTCAGACTATACTACAAAGTTGTAGTCATCGAAACAATGAGATACTGGCACAAAAATAGACACATAGATCAATGGCACAGGATAGAAAGCCCAGAAATAAACCCACACACCTATGGTCAAGTAATCTATGACAAATGAGGCAATACTATACAGTGGTGGAAAGAGAGTTTCTTCAAATAGTGGTGCTGGGAAAACTGGACAGCTACATGTAAAAAAATGAATTAGAACATTCTTTAACACCATGCACAAAAATAAGCTCAAAATGGATTAAAGACCTAAATGTAAGACCAGATATTATAAAACTCCTAGAGGAAAACATAAGCAGAACACTCTCTGACAGAAATCGCAGCAAGATCTTTTTCAATCCATCTTCCAGACTAATGGAACTAAAGACAGAAACAAAAAAACAAATGGGACCTAATTAAACCCAGAAGTTTTTGCACAGCAAAGGAAATCATAAACAAAACAAAAAGACAACCCACAGAATGTGAGAAGATATTCCCAAATGATGTGACCAACAAGGGATTAGTCTCCAAAATTTACAAACAGCTCATTCAGCTGAATAATGTCAAAACAAACAACCCAATCCAAAAATGGACAGAAGACCTAAATAGGCATTTCTCTTAGTTGTTTTTAAATGATCTTTCCTTAACCTCAGATGACATCCTGTCAAGGAACACAGAATCACTTTAGTACTAGCTTAATGCTAAAAGCTGGAGTATAAATCCAATTTTAAGAAACAAACAGTGAAACACAGTTCACACCAAAACTAATTTGAAAAAGTTTGGGATGTCTATTATATGTATAGCACATTGGACTTCTATAGTTTCTAATATAGTATGAATTACAATAGCGCCCCCTTATCTGCAGTTTCACTTTCCTTGGTTTCAGTTACCCTCAGTCAACCACAGTTGGAAAATATTAAATGGAAAATTAAAGAAATAAACAATTTATAAGTTTTAAATTGTGCCCTGTTCTGAGTAATGTGATGAAACCTCACACCATCAAGCTCCATCCTGCCCAGCATTCCCAACTTTTGACATCATCTGTTCCTGACATCCAATCATTGACATTGTCATAGCTCAGTGATCCAGGATCACTCAAAGCATGTGATCCTCCTTCTGACATAACATCAGAAGGTCAATAATAGCTGTCATTCATCTCACTTCATCTTATCATGTAGGTATTTTATCACATCTTCACAAGAATAAGGGTGAGTATGGTAAAATAAGATCATTCAAGTGAGAGAGAGACCACATTCAGATAAATTTTATTACAATTATTGTTATAATTGTTTTATTTTATTATTAATTATTGTTATTAATCTTGTACTATGCCTAATTTATAAGTTAAACTTTATCATAGGTAGGTATGTATAGGAAAAAAACATAGTATATATATGATTTTTCATCCACTGAGTGTCTTGGAAATTATTCCCTGGGGAAGGGGGACTACTATACATCAATATAACAACAACAAAAAAAAATTCTTTTATATATTTGGAACAAATTTTTCTACTGCTATTCTTGAACAATTGTGGTTTTCACAATGCTTTCCCATCTAATCATCAATTAAGTTTGATTTAGTTAAAAAATTATTTATTGAGTTTACTATGTACAACCTAGCTACTAGTGAAAATGATCAATAAAACACACATTTCTTATTTATAAGGGCATTATCTTACAATGGGAGAGTAAATACTTCTTCCTGAATAACATTTTAAAAGTAATGCTGCAAAGGAGTACTATAGAGCTGTAAAAATCAATAAGGCCTATATATGCAGCTGGAGAATGATATCCATGATATATTGTATAGCATGTTTTGTTCATCTGATACACAGAAAAATGTGAATATATCTACATATGTTTATATTAAAAATGAGAAGAATTAACCCAAAACTTAAATGTCATTATATATGGGAGAGGAGGGAATAGTTGAGTGTAGAAATAGATGGACTTCTGTTAATATATTTTGTTTTGTAAATTTATTTTTATAAAATATAATATTTCATATAACTATAAATCAAAATTAAATTCAAAAATCAATTTCTTAAAAATAGAAGCAATCAAGAAATTTACTTGAATGAGTTGGTGGTATAATTACACAGAAACCATCACAAAAGACTTTAAAAAGCAGTCATCCAACTATACATTCATGGGGAAAGGTACATTAAGAAAAAAAGAACTGCTCCCAACACATGTAAATTTTTTTTTTAATTTTCAGAAAAATATTTCTGGTAATAATGTTAGTATTGTTATTTCTTTTTCTTAAAAAAAGTTATAGTTTCTATCTTATACATTTTTTTCTTAACAGCTTTATTGAGGTATAATTTGCATATAATAAACTGTACACACTTAAAGTGCACAATTTGAAAAATTTTGATACATGAATATACCCATGGAAACATCATCACAATCAAGAAAATGAACACATCCATCCCCTGCACCTCCAATTTCCTACAATTCCCTTTTAATCTCGCTCACTCACACATGTCCACTCAACCTACTCTAATCGCAAGCAAACACTGATCTGCTTACTATCACTACAGACAAGTTTGCATTTTCAAACATTTCTGATAAATTAAATCATACATTATACACTCTACATTTTGGGGGTTCCAGGGGAAAATAACTAGCTTCCTTCACTCAGTATAATTATTGTAAGTATATATGTTGTTGCATGTATCAATTGTTTATTCATTTTTTATTGTTAAGTAGTATTCTATTCTGTGTATACAACACAATTTATTTATCCATTCACCTGTTGTTGAACATTTAGGTTGAATCCAGTGTTTAGTTACTACGAAAAAAACTTCTATGAAAATTAATGCATGAGTCTTTGTGCAAATGCATGCTTTCTTTTCTCTTAAGTAAATACCTAGAGGTGGAATGACTGGGTCATTTGGTAGTTGTATATTTAACTTTTTAAGAAACTGACTACTTGTTTCTCAAAGCAGCTATACATTTTATATTCCCACCAGTAGTGTAGATCAGTGTAGGAATATTCCTCCAAATCACCAACACTTGTCATGTTCAAACTTTTTGATTTTAGCCATTGTAATAAGGTGTGCAGTGGTATCTCATTGTGGTTTTAATTAGCATTTCCCTAATGACTAATTCCCTTAGAATATCTCTTCAGTGTCTCTGATTACTTTTGACAGGGAGGTCTAAAATATATTTAAGCACTTAAATGTAATGACCAACTCTTTTAACATACCTGTGCACAGTCTTAATACAATTAATATGGTTTAAAACAAAAATACAATGGCAGCAGATTTTGATTGCAACCATTTGCAAGGTTGTTTTGCCAAGTGTGATAATACAGAACACATCCATATAGATTAGTGCTGTAAAAAATGGCTGATCCTCCTGGTGGTGGATCCGATAGTTCCCATTTACCTTAGCTGGTGTCTGATGGAAACATTGCAGATGTTCTGGGTCTGTTTTTCCTACATCTTTAAGAAGAAATAAAGACTTCCATTTCAACTCCATTTTACTAAATAAATCTATCCAATGCAAGGATATAGGAAAAATGAAAAAGAAAAGACAGTAATATAAAATAGGTAATGAAAGAGACTAAAGTGAGAAAGAAGATCATGAAAGACAATAAAAGGAAGAATAAATTAAAAGTTGTGATGAAAAATGGTGAAAATGGTAAACTAACACACCATTGTAAAGCAATTATACTCCAATAAAGATGTTTTTTTAAAAATGGTAAATAAAATATGGAAAAGTGACCACAATATAGAAAGGAGAAGTCCAAGAATGTGGGCATGAAACATTTTAAGAATCTAGCAGAGCCAATTGATTAGGATCCCTGGAGGAGAGTGGCCTGGCATAGAGAGAAGAGTGAGGTATGCAATGAAATCTATTCACATATCATCCGTGTGTACTTGAGTCAATTGCCAAAGCTCCTTGAGTCTCAGGTTTGCTTCTGAATAGGGATAATATCTTTCCTGGATGAGTGTTATGAGGATTAAGCAAACTACAACAAGATATATGGAAGATCTTGGTGTTGAATCTTTATGTTTCTTAATATATGCCAGATGATCTATTAAGGAAACTCGAGAGTTTAGAAAGAAATAAGAGAATCCATTAAAGAAAATTTTGAGTTGAAATGGGTTGGTCAAAGGCAGCCATTTATTCATGTCATATAACATGATCTTACAAACATCATACAAAGCTGGCACGAAAGAACAGACACCATCTCATATACCATGCTTCCTCCCAAATCACTTCTATTAAGTTACAACATCAGAAAAAATCAGTTACTGAGTTACACAGTTCTTCAAATATGGATACCTCTCCATTAGGGTGGTTAGATTCGCTAATCAGACAAACAATTAATTTACATGTTTAATACAGGGCAGAATGTGTAACAGAATTCAAGATAATCACACAGATACTGTAATACAATATAAAACAGTACAATTTTCAGAAAATGATGAGATCACTATGCCCCTGCCTGTTTCAATTCCTTTCTAGTTTTTCTTCTTTCTTTTCTTAACAGCAGTTGCAAATAGTTTTACTCAACTTTTCACACCGAGAAACACTTTAAATTTTAAGAACTAAAAACTATTTACAAATTAGTTATTGTAATTTTGTAATTATTTGTTCTTGATTTCATTGTTCCCCTAAAAAAACAAGTTCACCCTCCTCCAACAACAATACTTTTCTTGGTACCGTCATTAACTTCTGGCAGCTCTGAAGGATACTTAGGGTTGACTTCTTACAATGTTTCAGAGCTCCAAAATATATTATATTCCTTGACCCATGATACCAAATATACAAATATTAAAAGGCCATATGACTCCCCCAAACCATATACTGACTAAAATTCATTTCACATTGCTTTCACAGAAATACTGAGTGGACCAAGATGCTATGAGTTGACTTTGTGATGGCATGAAGATGATGATTGGACAATATTCTTGTTTAATCCCCAAATCATCTTAAAGCACAAGAAGAGAGGTTGATTTCAATCTTTGTATATAGAGTGTAAAGCATTTTCTTTACATTAGGAATAGTCATAAAAAGCATGTATAAGTTGTTTTGAAAATGCTTTATCATAGATTTTACAAACACTGTGATATCAAACACATTCTCAAAAACTGCTAAAGCACTGACACAAAACCTGACTCAAAATGTAAATTTTTCAGTAGACTTCATTTCTAACTTGCATATTTAAAATTCAACTGTACCTGAGTTTCACTCATACTTTTCTAAAAACTCAAATACAGTGACATTACCTCAAGTAAATTCTTTCCAAATAATCACAGGGTTTAATGGATTTTTAATGAATTTCAGAGCCCTGGCACTGGAAAGATGTATAAGATACAGGTTTATAAACTGGTCAACAGGCAACAGCTCAAGACAAATTAGCCTAGAAAAGATAGTGAAACATACTTGTGCTAATTTGACAGCTAAATATATTATGTATGAACATATATAAAGTATATTAGACTTGCCATGTAACTATTTTTTATTAGTTTTTTGGGTTAAGTAACACTTTCTACCCAGCGATGATTACAACTTCACAACTTTTTTGTCTTCATTTCTTTTCAAATAGTAGCTTAGTCCTCTCTGGGGGAGAACAAGCTGAATGAAGACTTGGTTACCAATGCCCTTTCTGTGTTCAAGGGATAACCTTGAATGTACACTTGCATACTATATATATTTCCTATAAGAAAACAGCATTTCTAACTGGATTTCTCACTGAAGTTTATTTCTTTACCCACTAGCTAACTCAGCAACTTCACAAAAGTATATAGGGCTTTCTTAGGCCACACTGACATTTGTCACAAGCAGTGAATAACTCAAGGCCATGGTTCTTATGTGAGATTATATTTTATTTTTGACTCACATGTAAACTTAGGGAGGGGAAAGCATATTTCGGCTATAGTATTCTAAACTCAGCCCTTTGATAAAATGATTTCTCATTTTGTTCACTTTTTTTTTTCAACAAACCTAAGTTACCCTTCTTATGATAAAATTGTGTCAAATAATTACAGACCAAAAAGAAATAATCATATACTTTTATATGCAGGACAACCATTTGCACATGACATAATTAATAAAATAATCTAGAGAACATTTCTTTAATATCTTTGGGTTTAAAGAAAAATTGATTTCCCCAGTTGATGAACAATGGATGAATTTTCATAAGAGAAGATATGCTTTTCATTTCTAAATCCTAAAAACCACATTGACTTCCAGTGACATGTTCCAATGAGATCATCACCACAGCCATAACTCGGGCCTGCAGAGCAGTATTCCTAAAATGTTTGGCTACTCTTATTTATATAACTGGTAACCTTCAGGGGAAATTGAATATCTTATGAAAATTTATCCAACTTCTCTAATAAAGAGTAAATTATCATGATACACATTTACAGTTACTTTCTGGTCTGATAATTCAATACATTTCTAACAACAACAACAAAAAAGCTTTCACAAGCTTGCAATCATGTATCAGAAAAAAAAAAGAAAGAAAATTTCTTCTTGCCTAGTAAAAATCATTAAGTTCCAACTCATCTTGGCTAGGATGCTAACCATCACAGAGCACATGCCACTTGGCAATTTGTCTCCTGGGATAGTCACAAATCTCCTTCCAGTGCTCTCCACTGGCTCCTTCTGCTGCTGCTCCCAGGACCAACCGCCCAATTACCTCATTTTGGGATTCCCTTTCAGAATCCAAAACCAGAAATTCAACACTTATCTCTTCAAGACCCTCACAGGGAATGTCAAAGACAAACAGTTCATTGAACACTGCATTGGGGGTGCATTTCTTCACATGAGTCTTCTTTTTGGAGATTCTCTTTTTGGCATGGTACAGGTTCACTTTGACATAGGGATCTGCAATGGGAAACAACACAGATTGTACTGACAAGACTTGGCTGGAAAGCTGATCTCAAGATAATGGTGCCTTAGAGATGCTAATAAAATGTGATTATAACAAATATGAGTCAGAACAAAGTGAAAACATGGATAAAGCTTGGCTTCTGTATTGTCAATAAATTGAAAATAAGTAAGAATGTACAACACAAGAGATAGTGGAGGACGGGAAAGAACTGTAATGGAAGGATGAAGAGATAACATAAAGTGGAAGAAAATAGAATGTTCTAATGACACATTCTGATTACTAATAATTCATTCCAGAGAATGGAATAGAAGGAAAAAATATTACACATCTATCTTTACTGAGTTGTATGACTTCGGATAAATCTCACTAATTCTCTGAGCATGGGCTTTCTCTTTTGAATGGGGGAATGGGCATTTAGAATTCACAATGGCAGTGCCATTTTTGGCTTTAATTTTTTTGTGGTTCTTTATCCACTTGCTGTGTTTGTTTCCTGTTACCCAGTATTGATATTTCCTGTGTCACCTGTATCCTGTGAATTTTAAGATCATGCTACTTTATCACACATTTAATTATATTATTTTGCCCTTTTCTGGTTGCATGAGTCATTTTAATTTCCTAACCTAAATCTTTGAGACCATGTTTTTAATCTCCATTTTCTAATAATAAAACTACAACTAATAATAACACTGGATGATATTTAATGAAATATATATTTCCAGACCTCATAATCTCCTTCAAGGTAAGTACTATTATATCCAGTTTGTGTAGAGTTTAAGAAACATACCCAATGTTACGATGCTAAGAAATGGAAGGGTTAGGATTTGAACTCAGATCATTTTAAACCATAGGTCTTATGCTCTTTCTCATTGTACTATACAGCAATTTTTTTTTTTTGGTAAAAATTAGTCACAAAACTAAAAGCTAATTCTTAAAGCAGACAACAGACACATAAGGAATTAAAGGAAAGATAATAAAAATAATAGAAATGTAAGGGTAGGCAGGCTCATTTAAAATAGTAAAATTAAGAACTTTTCCTAAACCTTAATTTTATTTCCATCACTGTGTTTTTGGCAATGGCCTCACTTCTGCATTTATCACTGCTTTCTGCTTCAACTCCATTCAGTCAGACATCTATGACATACTAACTTTGTACTGGATCTTAGAACTATGCAGTTTTCTTCTTCTTGATAATGGCCTCGGCTCACACATTTATTCCATAAAATGAGAAACAAAAACAATCACATAATTTGTGATTGTGAATAAAGGGTGAATCTAAATCATAGTCCAATGTTAGTTGTTAACTATTTTGCCCAATATAGTGCTCATTTCTACACTGAGCCTGAGTTTTTCAAAAACATTCTTACCTGAAAGTCCAGACACATCAGATTTAGGCAGGTGCCGAGCTTTTAAAACAACCACAGTGAGAGTGTTTGTGATGGACTGATAGCAGAGAGAGATCAGTAACTCACCACGTCCTGAAGACTTCTAAACAAAGAGAGATATGAGATAAATATGTTTTTATTATTCTTTAGTTTTGAAATTTATACTTATATTAATTTTTAAAGCACTATAATAGCATTGTTATTTAACTGTAATTTTCCTACTTATTTTACTTTAATATGCTAAAGAATCAAAGAGTAACTAAAAGCTTTTGTGCAGTACCATCATCTTCTAAAACAACTACTGCCATCTTGTGGTCTTTTTAGGTACTACAGAATGTTAAATTTCGTAATGAGTTAGCCACACCCATTACTAGAAATGTTTTAAAGGGTGATATTTAAAATATATCTTACACAGAGGTATTTTTAGTTTTTGCTTTTTAATTAACTCTCCACTTTTTGAAGTTATTAATGGTAATGAAAATTATCTAATTATTTGAATGGATCTGTATATGGTAAAGTGACTCAAGTTTGATTTGATTTCAAATTCTTTAGCACAGACATTATTAGAATTTGAATTCAGAAAACCTGAAATTTAGTCTGACACCCACCACTCTCTTAGCCCAGAGGACTGATGGAGTTAAAATTCTCTTCTCCCACCACACCCAGAGTCCTCCTTTAATCCAAGGAATGAATTAAATATTGGAGAGAATTGATTCAGAATATTTAAAGCTTTGTCTCTGAACAGTATCATAGGGTTTTTCTTTGCATAATACTTAGATCTTATTTTTACTTTAACATTAGATAAGATGACCAAGAACTCAAAGTACAAGTTCTAACTGAAAGTAACAAAAAGTAAACTTGGTATAACTAAGAATGATGGTTGCCCAGAGCTCCTAAAACTTCAATATGTATTTATATAAAAGCTGACATGGGGTAACTGTATGAATAAGCACTACAAGAAGAATAAGAGTAGGGAACAAATCTTTATTCCCACTGTGCCACTAAACAGTTAGGTGACTCAAACTACTTAATATTTCTTGATCTTGACTTCCATTAATTTCAACAGAAAAGGTGAGGATGTGGTCAAAACAAACTTTATGCTATTCTATAGAATTATGCCTTATAAACACCAGTTATTCTGAAATACCACAACTGGAATCAAATGAGCTCCATATTTAAAGGGAAAATACATTTAGATTTGACTAATTGATGTCTTATCATTTTCTAATAATTCCAGAACTACCAAAGTAGCATAACTGCAAAGGCCGAGTAACTCACTTCCTGTTATACAACATAAAGGTGAATATTTGTAATTCAATATAATGAGATATCTCTTCCTTAAAAAGCAATTCTATGAAGTCATTAGAACTTCAAATACTCAAAATGAACTGACTTAATTTTCAATTTCAAATTCAGTTATGTTGACATTGAAATATATTTTTAACTTTCTTATGAGTAAGAAATATTTGTCTGCATTTTAGTGACAATCTTAGTCAAAATACTTGTGACAGAAATTAATAAAAATATTTATATAAATGATATTTAAATAAATCCATAAAGGATTCCTTTTTATTTTATATCATTAAGATACTTTATGCATTTCAGTTGTGGGTTAAAATTTCTTTCATCTACTCTATCCCCCTGCTCCTCATTTGATTATGATTAATAATAGTTAAACATGGTAAAGATGATATGTATAAGACATCATTTTAATAAAACTCCCCTAGATACAAAAAAGCTACAGAAAAGATTGTTTATAAATATGTTAAGCACTAAAAATGAATTACCCTAACATTTCTCTTGATAATCTCTCTGTTCATTAACTTTTTTCCATCAGTTAATTCAATTCCTGTGAGAGGAATAAGGACTTCTCCAATTATATCATCTCTTGAAAACCTATCAAAACTCAAGATTGTGAAGTGCAAGGCCAACTCTTGGATCTGAGTGTAGGGTATTCCATAGAATGTAAAGGTCTCATCAAAAGCTGGGTCCAAGGTCTTTCTCAGAACTCTGGTTTTCACTTTATGCTTCTTCTCTGGGAGAATCATCATTTTGATGTATGGATCAGAGGTCATCGACTGCTCATCCATGGCTGGCAAGCCACGGGCTTCTTTAATATTTACCACAAATGTTTTCTTCTCAAAGTTATACTCTAAGGAGAAGAAGAGGGTTCCCAGCTTCTCTTGTTTCTCATCTGAAGTAAGAGAAGTGCTGGACTTTAAGCTATCAGGGGAAACTGCCTCTTTTTCCCCTTCTGAGAAAAGCTTTGGGGTCACATTCTCCAGGTCAGGACTGCCAGCTTTGAGGTTTGTTTTGGGAAAATTGCCATTTAGATCTCTCTTCTCAAGATCAAGATGCAAAGAATTCTTTGGCCCAGCTGGTTTATTCTTTACTTCATTTTTCTCATCTGCTCCAAACTTCTTTTTGCTGTTTAGGTTTTCAGGATAAATATCAACTCCCTTTAGCACATGCACAAACTTATATGGAGGAGTCTTGTTAGATTTGGATGATTTTCTCTGACAGCAGATCCATGCAAACAGAGAGACTGTGAAGACCAGGCCAAATGCACTGAAGATCCCCACCACTGTGGGGATTTCATCTGAAAAATCAAATGACCAATAACATGCATTAATTGGGCAGAGTTGGAGACACCCTATTTGAAAAGCATCCTAAAGCTGGCAGTTGCTGTAGGTTGCACAGATTGAATTGCTTTCCAACTGTTCTGGGTGAATTATGTACCTATTTCATGTCACTTTCAGGAATAAACACATTTGTAACACATAAAGAATAAATACAGTATGACAGAAAATCCTTCATTGTAGTAATTTTTCACAAATAAAATGAAAAGATGAAACTTGGGCTGGGCCAGGGATGGGAGAATGCTAAATGACCCTGACCTACCTTCGTTTTCTCAGATAACATGAGTCAACTACAGCATGATGAGTCAGTACTAATTTCATTATGTTTTCATTGACATTTTGAGGGTTTCCAGAAGCATCAAGTCTTACTATGTAGCTCTAAGTGCATATTCTTCAAATACTGACAGAAATTATGGAAAATTATTTTCAGTTGTCACAAAGTCATTAATAATTTCCATCCAAATTATAGAACAGTGGTAAAAGAAATGTACACATATTAGGGAAAAAAGAACAAAAATATGAACAGTTTATTAATAGTATACAACTTATAAGACTACAAACTCATATGCTGACCCAAAATTCTTCAAACACTGAATCATCCAAAGTACAAATTAATTACCTAAAAAGGATAAAACCCAAACAATGGTTATAAATGAATTATCATTCTTTAACATGTAATGAGAAGAGTGTGTAGAGATAATTTAGAGTTCAGTTTCATCCATAACTGATTTTCTTCCTAGCACATTTCCACATGGCAAATGGCAATCAAATTGAAACTGGCATTTGTTCCTTGAATGAGGACACATTAAATTACTGACATTAGGTAACACTGATTATGCATGAAGCTCACCATGTTCCATATGTAAGTATATTCTCCAACAAATAATAAGTTCATCATGTTACATATGTAAGTATATTCTCCAACAAATAATAAGTAACACTGTGTAAGTAAAAGCAGTATTACTATATCTGGACACAGTGTATCAGTTGAGTCAACGTTTAATATAATCAAAACTAATATAATTAACATTATAATATCTGCCTTTAGCTCCATTCCAGTCTATTTTTAAATCCCAAATAGTGAATAATAAAGTTAAAAGTTCCAGTCAGGAAAGGGTTAAGGCTTGTTTAACTAACCTTGAAAGAACAATCTTTTGTTTCTCCCCTCCCTAATCCCCCAAACTTCTGCCTATCTACTTCATAATCACAAAACTGAACTCAAATAATATAAGATTAAGAAATGACAAGAGCAAAAATGCCTAAGAAAATAAAAAAGCAAATACAACAATAAAAAATTCTGTAGTTTAATTACATCAAAGAACTGAATTGTATAAAGGTGAACTTTGAATTTTCCAGATAGAAAAAGCAGGGAATGCTACAGAAGAAGAATGAGGTGAGAGCTAAAAATCATCATCTAAACTTAGTACCAGCTTTTCAATTTTTCCTTCTATTTAAGTCTTTGTGGAGAGAAGAAAAAAAAAAACACTCCTGGACTACCTAATAATCCAAGGCCAGGGAGCAAAAGCAAAGTCATGAACTATTCTTGATTCTTTAGTCAATGCAGGAAGAATAATTTTTAAAAAAGGAATATAAAAAAAATTTTTTTCCTAAGTAAACAATGCCAACACTAGAACATATTTTTAACTAGCATAGCCTCTGAAAATTCCTCAGTATTCAAATATTTTTCTGATTTTCAAATCAGAAATTGGGAATACGTATCATATCACAACAATATAAACTCAATCACTCAAACAGACAGCTGTGAAAGAAATTCATTTCTGAATATAATATCACAAATTTTCTGTGTTTAATATTCATGTCAAATGGCAAAATATTCAATATAATATAGAAGGGCTCATCTACTCCCTGTGTATTCTCTACTGTTAAGGTCCTAAGCTTTTGAGAGCAAAGATCTCAGTCATTTCACTCAGTTTCATAACAAACTTCTATAAATTCCCTGATATTTCCAAATACATGTAAAGTAAAACTCAAATCTCTTGCCTTTGGAATATAATGGGACCTAAAAATACTACTTTTCTATTTGAAGAAGTACATCTGATTTTTTTCCTTTTCTTTTTTTACTGTAAAAGAGGAGAGTAATGGTGCTAAAAATCTGTTATAGGAAAAGGGAAATTGAACAGGAAAATATAAGTCCTAAGTATAGTTTCCAGTAGCTTTTAGCTAACTGACTTGCAAAATTTCCCTTATCTCTCTGGGCTCCAGTTACCTCTCCTGTGAAATGGAATGGGCTCAGCTAGTTAATTTTGAATATCCCTTTAACCCTAGTATCATAGGATTCTGTGTCTTTCGTTAGCAAAATATTTCAAGGATACAACAAAAACATAGCAGAGAAAAAAATACCTTATGGTACACTCTGCAATAAAATATACATTCTAAATGCCCAATGTTCAAGTTATTTTATACCA
The DNA here is from genome assembly GCF_949987515.2 of Delphinus delphis. Taxonomy (NCBI): domain Eukaryota; kingdom Metazoa; phylum Chordata; class Mammalia; order Artiodactyla; family Delphinidae; genus Delphinus; species Delphinus delphis. Next base: position 58,443,940 of record NC_082695.1, read on the forward strand.
AGATCAAACCTTTATATAATCACAGAAACATCTGGCTTCCTCCAATAAGATAAACACAGGTTTATGTACAAATAGAAATCACCTGCAGAATTAATGACACCAACAAGAAAACAGACCTCTTTACTTAGCGCGTGCTGCAATTTACAGCGCTACCTGAATGATTAGGAACTTCTTGGATGTAAAATCGCCCTGGCAGAAAGCAATTTTAAGGAGAAAGATATCAAGGAAGGGAGAAACCACAGAGATAAGCCACTATTGCCCTTTTACAGTTCTCATTTTTCTACCTGGGAAATCTATGTTCAACATCCCGCGAACACACACATACACAAACACACACGCGCGCGCGCGCACACACACACACACACACACACACACACACACACACACAACACATCACCCCAGAGTATTTAAGGAACAACCACAGTTATAAGCGGAGTAACTTGCTTACCAAATTCTTCCCGGCTGGTAGCGATCGGAGCCATTTTTTGCTGCGTATTCTGTCCGAGGTGCTGAACGGAAACTCCCTATCTTGGTTCACTTGCCTGGATGTGAAGCGACAGGGCTTTTCCTAATGCTGAAAACAACGGCGCAAAGCTCAGGGGACCTAAGCCTGGAATAGGGAGGAGGCAAAGAGGGAGATCCACTCGCCCTCGCACAGTGATTTGCCACCCCCCTTCCTGTTTTGGCTCTTCAGAGACGCTTGTCTCTGAGACTCTAGAGGTGGCTGAAACCCGAATTGACGCAATCCTGACGCTACAGGGTTGAAATCAGCACCTCCCTCCTCCAAGCCTCTCCTCTACTCTTCATTCTTTCTTCTTCCCTTCCCTCCTGAGAATTCAACACACATTCATCAATTATCTTAACTGTTGGACTACATTTTCTATTCTGTGAGGGCTCAGAGGTACATAGAGATGTCTCGAAACTCATCGATGTCAATTCCTGATATAAAATCTGATCATCTAGATCAGTAAAAATGTGTCTGTGTTATCAGAATAATATAATTTACAGAGGCGATTTGAGGACAGAGTAAAAAGAGAGAAATTTCTGCATCAGTGATCCACTGTAAAATGCAAATCTATATTTTCTTGCTATTTACATTTTTGTTTGACATATTATACCCATATTAGAAAAAAACCTCACTGCACATTGATCCATTTGAAATAAGATAACAGTTTTCCTATCATTATCACTTATTTTCTAATAAATTATTAGTCTAAACATTTTGTTGATTCTGTTGCTCAATCTATCTCTTAGCTCTCTTCCTTTAATATTTGACATTGGACCACTTAAAGTACTTAGGGACAGATGGGAATAATCCCTTCTGTATTCCAACTCACAGTTTTGACTTTTACATATAATGAGATTGTTTTTGGAATGTCATTTCTGGTTAAAAGTCTAATATGTTTGTGGAAAATAGTTACAAGAATCATACCAAAATCTAAAATGACATTGATAATTATTGGTTATTTTCAAAGGAAAACATATTTTTTCTGAACTGATGACATTCCCAGGGTTGAGGAACTCAGAAAATATGGTGTCAGATTCTGATTAATTTTAGTCTGAAGAGTGTGACTTTTTAAAACAAGCATTAGCAATTTTCCAGAAGAGAACTGAGGCTGTAACTTCAACTTTCAATTATTGGTCCGCAAAGAATTCCTCTTCTCTGGGGCTCAGTGAGCAAATGACATTCAGTGTGTGCTGGGATGGGGGAAGAATGGGTATGGGGTGAGTCCATAAAGCTACTGTACAAGTGACAGTTTCCTGCATACTGGAAAGCAGCTGCTCTGAATGTCAGGACAGTGTCTGGGGAGAAATTGGCTTCAGTCTTTTACATCATGGAAAATTTTATAAACCTATGTCTCTCTTCTTTCCCTTTCTACTCACTCCCACATACTTGGCATTTTAGCATTCTTCTAACAGATTTTTTTCTTTAGCTTATATCTTCCTGCTATGAAAACATACAAACTAACTTACTGTATTCAATTTTTCCATAGGCAAAATCTGTGTTTTCTGTCTTCATCTTTCCATTTCATTCAGATTACTTGCTTTCTTGATTTTGCATGCACTGGTGAGATTGTCCCTATGAATAAATATCCATTAGACAGATGAAAGAGAGAGTGGCATTTTTTTGTGATATGTATCGCAGGTAAACAAAATATATGGTGTGACGTTTACTAAAATATGTTTTCTAGCTAAGCTATTTCTACATACGGTTATACTCACTTGTAAACATAAGTACCTTATATATGTGTTCTATATAAATTAATATCTCATTAATTTTACCTTCAGGTGGTAAAATGCTATCATCCAAAACCTGTCTAGATTGGTTAAACTCTGTTTCTACAGAACCCCACCTTACCCTGGGCTGTCTCATTTCTGAGGACACATTGTGATAAAATTACCTCTTGCCCAGAGCTAATGCTATTATGGATATAGTAACCCTTTCATTGTTTGCTTTAAAAGCAAACTGAAAATAAATATTATTAATTAAAATGTCAGATGTTTCCCTCATTTTCATATGATGCATAGCATATTACTCATTATCTAATCTCTTTAGACAAACTTCCAGCAGCACCAGATGAGGAGTGGGAAGTTGACCCAACGTAGAGGAAAAACCTGTAAGTTTCTTGTGATTGAGATTCACACCCTACCACTGTATTACATTCTCTTTAGATCCAGCAAACAAGTAATCAATTCGCTGACGTAAACAATACCACTCTTGCAGCATTGATTTGGGGGGAGGGGTAGTTGCTAGGTAACCACCTTATTGCCACCCAAAACACACAGTCTCAAGCAAGTTCCTGCCCTGGGAAACAAACGCATCTGTACAAGTGGCATTGTTTACTTCAAAGTGATTCTTTGACTGTTGAAGTGCTTCAGCGTTTACCCTATTTTATTTCTGATTGCAAATATATATAGATATTTTGAGAAACAATGAGCAGAACACTTGAATTCAATTTGGCCTTAAGAAATCCAGTTGATTTTAAAGATTATTGTTAAATAATTACATGATCATTTTTATTAATTTTACTTATTTTTCTTATTTCTATTTAATATACAGTTTAATTTTTAAACTTTATTTTTATGGCTTATTAATTATATAATTTAGTCTATATTTTCTCTATTTCTTTCCTTAAAAATATTATTGGTGGATGTGTTTAGAACTTCCTGCTAAGCAAAATAAAATTTCAAAAAGTTTTGAAAATGTTTCAATGATCTTCAGTATTCAGTAGTCTTTAGTAATACCCAGATTAGTAATACAAAGACATTTTACTGGTCTACAGGTAGAGTAGAATGAAGTATATGATAATGGATAATGGGTTTAATGTTCCATATCATTCTATTAAGAATGCTAACTCTAATGTTAAAGGAATAGATTTGTATTACAAGCATACCCAAGTCAAAATTCTACAAGACAAATCCTTTCCCAATTGGTATTACAGAAATCCCTTCACATGCACAAGTTCTATATTTGTTTTTCTTCAAACTATTCAGCACTTACTATGTACCAAGCTAAATTGGGCTCTGATGGCTCATGAGTGAAAAACTCATTAGCTTAAACCAAAAAAAAAAAAAGCCAATAAACTTTCTTCCTTTCTTCTTTTCTTCTTTCAACACATCCTCATGAAATATGTAATACCTCCTAGGTTTTACCTAAGTAGGGGATTTATGCTGGTCAAGATGATAAAAATGATCCTTGCTGTCATGGAGCTTAAAGACCATAGAGAAAATAGCCCTTCCTTTAGAACTGGGCAGAAACTTTTCAGATCATAATTGTAATCATATTTCTTTTTCTTTTACTTGGTACTTCCTACCAAACTTGGTCAGCACTATTCCACAGCCATCATTCTCTATCCCATTCTTGTTCTTCATAACTGTAGATTCATTATGATACACTCAGATTGCATTCTTCCTTCTCCTATGAACTGTCCACATCTTTTTTCCCATTTAAAAGAGTTTCATTTATACTATGAAGTTTCTGACTTACCAGCACTCATGGATCTATTCTAATTAAAATTTTTATAACACTATCTCTAGTGAAGTCCTTTAATTCAGCTTGACATATCCTTGGTTACATGCCAAGAATTTCCAAAAAGGTAAACCAGAGGCCTCCACTAATTCTCCCCTCAAATATTCCACAAGTTTCACATTTGTTCATGATCTTGGCACCAGTTTTTTCATATCTCTTGGCTTCATTTTATTTTTACATTCCAGGCCTGTTTTTAGGTTGTGGTCTTGAAGCAACTTCTCTAGTTGTTGGATATTGGTTCTTCAACAAGAATTTGACCTGGATCCATTCTAGAAGTCTGCCCTGTTTACATTTACTTTGAAGGTATTTCCTGCTAGCTCTTCACAACACACCCATCATCCCTATTCCAATCTATTCCTAAGTGAGACTTCTCTTATCCTTCTTCCAACAATAAACATATATATTACCTTATAAAGGAGCAGTAACATTCATCTGACATCTCAATAGATATGAAAGAAGTCTGAAGACAATTGAATAACTCTAAAATGATAAAAGAAAACAACCATCTATCTAGAAATTTATCCTAGCAAAAATCAAGATGAAAGAAAGACATTTCTAGAAAAGCAGAAGACGAGAGTATTTATTGCCAGCAAATGTTAACTAAGTGAAGGAAAATGATCACAGACAAAAACACTGAAATGCAGAGTAAAACAAAGAACACATAAAGGGTTAATATGTGTCTAAGTATAAATGAATATTAACTGTTTAAAAGAATAAAAATGTATTGTGATATACAAAATATATGTAGAATTGTAATGTATGGCTAACAATGTTTCAAAGACTAAGAGGGAATAAGTTGAGTTCTCATGTTTTAAATCTTGGAAATGGTAATAGTAATAATTTATATTTAACTTTTAATCTCCAGGGTAACTCCAAATGAGTATCAGGGGAAAAAATGTACGTAAGAAGTTAGTAAGTGCAAAAGAGCTAATAAAAAGTAAAAGAAAAAAAAAGGTAGAAAAAAGAAAGAAACATGTGGCCCAGTGAATACAAATGAAAATTTGGAGGATAATAACACAAAAATTAACTGAAATGGACTAAATTTTCCTATTAAAAGATGGGGGATTGAATTGTCATAATATGAGAAATAGACAAATCCACATCATAGAGGAAAATTTTTCAAAACTTTTTCATAACTGATAGCAGCAGACAAAAATCAGTACAGATACACAGTACCTAAACAAATTAATAAATTTGAGCTAATTAAAAATACCTAGTAATTTTTACAAGTAAATATGGAACATTTAGTAAAATTGATCATGAGGTAGCCATTAAATGTTTCAAAACACCTCAAAAGACTGAAATAATTCAGTTTGTTCACAGAGATATTAAGCAGGAAATAGTACAGTAAGCTATCTATAAAACCACTTATTGTTTGAAAACTAAGCATGAAACATGTAAATAACCCATGGGTCACAAAGAAATCTCAGTAGAAATTAGGGGAAATGTTTCAAATGAATGATAATTACAACATATATTAAATTATGTGAAATAGAGCTTAAAAAATGATGAGAGAGTATGTGGTCTTTTTTTTAAACATCTTTATTGGGGTATAATTTCTTTACAATGGTGTGTTAGTTTCTGATTTATAACAAAGTGAATCATTTATACATATACATATGTTCCCATATCTCTTCCCTCTTGCATCTCCCTCTCTCCCACCCTCCCTATCCCATCCCTCCAGGCGGTCACAAAGCACGGAGCTGATATCCCTGTGCTATGCAGCTGCTTCCCACTAGATATCTACCTTAGGTTTGGAATGGGAGAAAATATTTGCAAATGAAGCAACTGACAAAGGATTAATTTCCAAAATTTACAAGCAGCTCATGCAGCTCAATAACAAAAAAACAAACAACCCAATCCAAAAATGGGCAGAAGACCTAAATAGATATTTATCCAAAGTAGATATACAGACTGCCAAAAAACACATGAAAGAATGCTCAACATCATTAATCATTAGGGAAATGCAAATCAAAACTACAATGAGATATCATCTCACACAAGTCAGAATGGCCATCAACAAAAAATCTAGAAACAATAAATGCTGGAGAGGGTGTGGAGAAAAGGGAACACTCCTGCACTGCTGGTGGGAATGTGAATTGGTACAGCCACTATGGAGAACAGTATGGAGGTTCCTTAAAAAACTACAAATAGAACTACCATATGACCCAGGAATCCCACTACTGGGCATATCCCTGAGAAAACAATAATTCAAAAAGAGTCATGTACCAAAATATTCATTGCAGCTCTATTTACAATAGCCCAGGGATGGAAACAACCTAAGTGTCCATCATCGGATGAATGGATAAAGAAGATGTGGCACATATATATAATGGAATATTACTCAGACATAAAAAGAAATGAAATTGAGCTATTTGTAATGAGGTGGATAGACCTAGAGTCTGTCATACAGAGTGAAGTAAGTCAGAAAGAGAAAGACAAATACTGTATGCTAAAACATATATATGGAATTTAAGAAAAAAATGTCATGAAGAACCTAGGGGTAAGAGAGGAATAAAGACACAGACCTACTGGAGAACAGACTTGAGGATATGGGGAGGTGGAAGAGTGAGCTGTGACAAAGCGAGAGAGAGGCATGGACATATATACACTACCGAGAGTATGTGGTCTTAAATGCACATATTAGAATAGAAAAGATTCTGGAAAACAATAATTTAACTATTTATTGGGAAAAATAGAAACAAAAGCAATTCTATGCAAGAAATGTTGAGAAGGAAAAAATGATATAAAATAAATTAATACAATTTTTAAAATACTACATAAAGAGAGCTCAAAAATCTAAAATAATTTATTTGAGAACATTAATCTTATTGATAATTCCTGGCAATATTTACAAGAAAGAAAAGAGGGAAAAGTAAAAATTATAAATGAAAAACACAGCAAAAAAGACAAGCCATAGAGCAGGACTTAGAGAATATATTTGCAATGAATATTTCTGACATAGGTATTGTATATAGAAATATGTAAAGAAAACTCAGTTTTAAAAGACAAACATTCCAATTAAAAATGGACAAAAGCCCTATTATAGGCACTTCACTAAGAAAGATATGTCTTAATGGCTAATGATCAATGAAAAGAGCTTTGCAGCAGCAGTCATCAGAAAAATACAAATTAAAACCTCCCACAAGAGATAGTACTACACACCCACCAAAAGGCCTAAAAGTGTAGGGGAAGATGATACAAAGTGTTGATAAGAATGTGAGGTAATATGAAATCTTATTCACTGATTTTTTGGCTTTTATATTGTTACAAATATTTTGAAAACTGTTTGACAATATTTACTAAAGCAGAACACAGACATGTGCTATGGCTCTGTAATTCCACCTGTGGTTAAATTCTAAACTGAAATTACTACACCCAAGTACAAAAAATGTTCATAACAGCATTATTTGCAGTAGCCAAAAATTGGCAACATCTTACCTTTCCTATCCACACTAAATTGAATAAACACTTTATACACTATAATACTATACAGAAATGAAAAGGAACAAAATGCTACTATATATAACAAGGGTGAATCTCATAAACATTATGTTGAATGAAAGAAACCAGATAGAAAAGTATAAACACTATAAGATCCACTTATTTAAATTTCAAAAAAATAAAAACTCAGTGTTAATAGAAGTCATATGGTGATTATCTATGAAGGAGGCAATAACTGAGATGGAGCACAGACAGATTTCTTTGGCATTAATATTCTATGTCTTGATCTGGTCAGTAGATGGTGAATCTTTTTTTTAACTCATTGAGTTACTCAGTTACAACCTGTGTTCTATTTTTTAAATTTTTTATTATAGTTGATTTACAAAATTGTTTTAATTTCTGCTGCACAGCAAAGTTATTCAGTTATACATATATATACATTCTTTTATATATATATTCTTTTCCATTATGACCTATCATAGGATATTGAATATAGTTCTCTGTGCTATACAGTAGGACCTTGTTGTTTATCCATTCTATATATAATACCTCATATCAGCTAACCACAAACTCCTACCCCATCCTTCCCCCAAGCCCTTCCACCTTGGCAACCACAAGTCTGTTCTCTGTGTGAGTCTGTTTCTATTTCATAGGTTCATTTGTGTCATATTTTAGATTTCACATATAAGTGATACCATATGCTATTTTTCTTTCTCTTTCTGACTTTCTTCAAATAGTATGATCATCTCTAGTTGCATCCATGCTGCTGCAAATGGCATTATTTTGTACTTTTTATGGCTGAGTAATATTCCATTGTATATATGTATCATGTTTTCTTTATCTGTTCATCTGCTGATGGACATTTATGTTGTTCCCACATCTTGGATATTGTGAATAGTGCTGCTATGAACATGGAGGTGCATGTATTTTTTTGAATTAGAGTTTTGTCTGGATGTATGCCCAGGAATGGGATTGCCTGATCATAATTCTATTTTTAGTTTTCTGAGGAAACTTCATACTGTTTTCCATAGTGACTGTACCAAATTACATCCCCCAAAACAGTGTAGGAGTGTTCCCTTTTCTCCACATCCTCTCCAGCATTTTATTTGTAGACGTTTTAATATGGCCATTCTGATCAGTGTGAGGTGGTACTTCATTGTAGTTTTGATTTGCATTTCTCTAATAATTAACAATGTTGAGCATCTTTTCATGTGCTATTAGCCATTTGTATTTCTTCTTTGGAGAAATGCCTATGTAGGTCTTCTGCTGATTTTTCAATTAGGTTGCTTCTTTCTTTGTTGTTGAGTTGTATGAGCTGTTTGTATATTTTGGAAATTAATCCCTGTCAGTCACATTGTTTGCAATATTTTCCCCCCTTTTGTATGTTGTCTTTTTGTCTTGTTTATGGTTTCCTTTGCTGTGCAAAAGCATGTCAGTTTGATTAGGTCCCATTTGTTTAATTTTGTTTTATTTCTATTGCCTTGGGAGACTGACCTAAGAAAACATTGGTATGATATATTTTAGACAATGTTTTGCCTATGTTTTCTTCTAGGAGTTTTATGGTGTCATGTCTTTTGTTTAAGTCTTTATATGTTACGTGTCAAAAAAAAGTTTACCCAAAACTCTGGGTGTGTGTGCACTTAACATTGCTGCATATTTTACAAGGACAATTATATTTTCAAGGACATATACACAAACAAATTAGTGTAGATATTAAAGTAGATTCACGTAAGGAAGGAAACTATGACTGGCAATTGGACATAAAGCAGAAAAGTATATTAAATTGGAGATAGACTGTGTATAATTTATTATGCATCTATGTTTTAAATTGTTTTCCAAAAATTGAGTATTCCTTTGACCTTTAACTTTTCAAATATCTAGTCAGTTTCACTTCTATCTCATAGTCAAAGAGTTGCACTTCCACCTTGGATTTACAGTAAGCCACCAGTTCTGAACTATTTCTTTACTCAGGTACAGATACTATAAAAATAGATGATTATTATTAGAATTGAAAGTACTAGGAATTGGCTCTGCATAAAGATTATAAAAGGAAAATGTATGTGAAATGTGAACTTCTTGAACTTTATATATATATATATATATATATATATATATATATATATATATATATATATATATATACTTATATAATACAGTTAGGGTGAAGTGAAGTTCGGGGGGCTGGAACCATTATTTAACATCAGATTGGAAGGGTAAGGTTGGGAACGTTTAGAACTCCATGACCTTTAAGCTTCCTTCCAATTATTCCATGCTAAGGAACAATTCACTACTACAGCAGAAATAGCTCTAATCTCCATTTTATTGAACTCATTCTGCATAGAGTACCATTTCCACTGCCAAAAGTCAAGTATAGCAATACAAATGTGCAAAATAAAAAAATTGATGGTGAAATGTGTCTTTGACATACTTATTCTTGCCTTATGCAAACCTTTTTTACCTTTCAGTACTCAGTTCTTCACAAACTTAGTATTCATCTGCTTATCTGTTTTCCCTTCTCCCTTTCACAAACACATACTTTCTCTCGGGTGAAAAACTAATAACAATTTCTCATAGCATACTTTTAAATAAAATCCTTTTGTGACTTCTCTTGAGGAGATAGCTTTTTAAAATACTTATATGTGTGAATATAACCAAAGATCCTTATCTACTACAGGAAATTAATAAAAGAGTGAAAAATCATCTGTTTGCCTACCTAAGCCTCTAAAATCATGTAATGACTATGCTGTTTTGTCTTTCTTCTCAGTATCTCACCTTGGAAAGCAGGACACATACTGATGAGCAATATTGGGGAAATTAAGATCAGATTTTGATGGTATTGATTTAATAGTGGCAAGGAAGAAAAAAAGAGAAGAAATTATAAAGTTTAACTTAATAACTACCATTTGATACCTGAGAAGGTATCCATAATCTGGAGAAAGAAAAAGTCAATGGTAGTTTATTACATCAAATCATCACTATTAAAATGTTATCTTTTTAGGTAACAGTTCACAATAACACAGATTAGTTAGAAATTAATTTAGTCTGGTTTGCATATTTTCCTTCTCCCCATCTTTCACAGGAATCATTTTTTTTTAATTTAAGTATCAATATAACCTACTAATTAACTTTGGGCACCAAACCACATTTAGTCCATTTGATGTATAGTCATGGCTCCCAGAATTGCTGATGAGCCCAACTGATGTTCTAGAAAATTATGAACTTTATCAAAATATTTGTTTAATATCCAAAGAGCCAAAGTATAAGAGAAGAAAAAAAGAAAACAACACAGATGAAAAAACAGAGTGAAGAGGTGAAAAATTGGGAAAAGAATAACAAGACTATAGAGAAAGGAATAAGTTAGGAAGAGATGAGTGAGAAAGGAGGGAAAGAAGAGAGGTGACAGAGAACAGGAGAAAGCAAAAATAAATTCTTTTGAATAGAAAAATTTTAAAACATAATTTAGTAGTCTATTAGCAAATTGCAGGTTAGTAGTCACAGAAATTTGCTTCCTTTTGACTCTTTTTGCTATTATATTATCCCTCTATCTCCTCCTTTTGTCTGTGAACTTTTCTTATCCTGGGCCTTGTTTTCTTTTTTCTTTTCCTTTTTTTTTTTTAGCATCTTTATTGGAGTATAATTGCTTTACAATGGTGCATTAATTTCTGCTTTATAAGAAAGTGAATCCCCTATACATATACATATATCTCCATATTTCCTCCCTCTTGCATCTTCCTCCCACCCTCCCTAACCCACCCCTCTAGGTGGTCACAAAGCACTGAGCTGATCTCCCTGTGCTATGCAGCTGCTTCCCACTAACTATCTATTTTACATTTGATAATATATATAAGTCCATGACACTCTCTCACTTCATCCCAGCTCACCCTTCCCCCTCCCCTTGTCCTCAAGTCAATTCTCTACGTCTGCATCTTTATTTGTGTCCTTCCCCTAGGTTCTTCAGAACCTTTTTTTTTTTTTTTTTCAGATTCCATATATATGTGTTAGCATACAGTATTTTTTTTTCTCTTTCTGACTTACTTCACTCTGTATGACAGACTCTAGGTCCATCCACCTCACTACAAATAACTCAGTTTCTTTTCTTTTTATGGCTAATATTCCATTGTATATATGTGCCACATATTCTTTATCCATTCATGTGATGATGGACATTTAGGTTACTTCCAAGTCCTGGCTATTGTAAATAGAGCTGCAATGAGGGCTCTGTTTTCATTTCACTCTCTCTCTCTTTATGTTGAAGTATAGTTAACATACAATTTTAGGTTAGGTTCAGATATACAACATAGCAATTCAACATTTAAATACTTTACAAAATGATTACTATGGTATATCTAGTAACATATACAATGTTATTAAAGTATTATTGACCATATTATATATGCTGTATAACCATGAATTATTTATTTTATAACTAGAGGTTTGTACCACTTAATCCCTTTCACCTATTTTCCCCAATCTTCCACATAACTCCCCTCTGGAAACCATCAGTCAGCTCTCCATGTCTACGAGTCTGTTTTTGCTTTGCTTTGTTGTTTATTTTGGGTTTTGTATTCCACATATAAGTAAGATCATAGGATATTTTTCTTTCCCTGTCTGACTTATTTCAATTAGCATAATACCATCTAGATCCATCTATGTTGTATCAAATGACAAGTTCATTTTTGTATGGCTGAGTCATAATCTTTTGTATATATACCACATCTTCTTTATTCATTCATCTATCTTTGGACACATACAGAGACCAAATTTTGGCTACTGTAAATAATGCTGCAATGAACAAAAGGTTGATATATCTTTGAATTAATACTTTTATTTTCATAGGGTAAACACCCAGAAGTGGAATTTCTGGATCAAACGACAGTTCTATTTTTAATTTCTTGAAGCAGTGGCATACTGTTTTCCATAGTGGCTGCACCAATTTACAATCTGCCCAACAGGGCAGGAAAGTTCCTTTTTCTCTGCATCTTCACCAACACTTGTTATTTTTGTCCTTTGATGATAGCCACTCTGACAGGTGTGAGGTATTATCTCACTGAGGTTTTGATTTGCATTTCCCTGATGATTAGTGATGTTGATCATCTTTTCATGCATCTTTTGTCCATCTGTATGTTTTTTTTTTTTTTTTTGGAAAAATGGCTGTTCAGGTTCTCTGCTCATTTTTTTAATCAGGTTATTTTTTCGGATATTGAATTCTATAAGTTCTTCATAAATTTTGGATATTAATCCTTTATTAGATATATAATTTGCTAACATATTCTTGTATTTAGTAGATTACTTTATATTTTGTTGATGGTTTCCTTCTCTGTGCAAACGTTTTTTAATTTGATGTAGTCTCATTTGTCTAGTTTTGTTTTTGTTGCTATTGCCTGAGGAGACAGATCTCCCAAATTATTGCTAAGATCAACGTAAAGGTGCATACTGAATATGTTTCCTTTTAGGATATTTATGGTTTCAAGTCTTACATTTAAGTCTTTAATCCATTTTGACTTTATTTTTATATATGGTGTAAGAAAGTAGTCCAGTTTGATTCTTTTGCATGTAACTGTCCAGTTTTCCCAATACCATTTATTGAAGAGTCTGTCTTTTCCCCCACTGAATATTCTTACCCATCCTCTTGTAAATTAAATGACCATATATGTATAGCTTTATTCCCAGGCATTCTATGTTCAGGATCTTATGTGTCATTGATCTATGTGTCTGCTTTTGTGCCAGACTGATTTGAATATTATAGCTTTTTAGTGTGGTTTGAAATCAGGTAGAGTGGTACCTCTAGGTTTCTTCTTCTTTATCAAGATAGCTTTCATTTTGGGGGGTCTTCTGTGATTCCATACAATTTTGGGGATTGTTTCAGTTCTATGAAAAATGTCATTGGTATTTTGATAATATTGAAACTGTAGATTACCTTGAGTAGTATGAATATTATAGCAGTATTAAATCTTGCAAATTATGAAGACAGGGTATCTTTCCACTTATTTTTGTCACTTACAATTTCTTTCATCAATGTCTTATAGTTTCCAGAGTACAGAGATTTCACTTCCTTAATTAAATTTATACCTAGGTACTTTATTTTCTTTGATGCAAATTGTAAATAGGATTTTCTTAATTTCTGTTATGTATAGAAATGCAGATTCTTATACACAGATTTTCCAGACAGGAAAGAACAGATTTCTGTATGTTAATTTTGTATCCTGCAACTTTACCAGATTCATTTATTAATTCTGATAATATTTTTATTGGAATATGTATATTTTCTATATATAGTATTATGTCATTGGCAAAGAGTGACAGTTTAACTTCTTTCTTTCCAATTTGGATTTTTTCTATTTCCTTTTACTGTCTGATTGTTATGGCTAGGACTTCCTATACAACGTTAAATAAATGAGGCAAGAGTGTGCATCGTTGTCATGTTTCTGATCTTGGAGGAAATGCTTTCAGCTTTTCACTCTTGATATGTGGTTGACTGTGGGTTTGTCATATATCGCTTTATTAAGTTCAGGTGTTTACCTTCTACACCAAGTTTCTGGAGAGTTTTTATCATAAATTGATGTTGAATTTTGTTAATAACTTTATTTTCTGTACCTATTGAGATGATCTTATGATTTTTATTCTTCAGCTCCTTGATGCACTCTATTACATTGTTTAATTTAGTGTTTCTGAGCCATCCTTGCATCCCTGAGGTGTTTACACTTGATCATGGTATATGATCCTTTTAATGTATTATTAGATTTGGTTTGCTAATATTTTGTTGAGGATTTTTGCATCTATGCTCATTAGGGATACCAGCCTGTAATTTTTTGGGGGAGAGAGTGTCTTTGTCTGGTTTTTGTATCAGGGTGATGGCCCCAAAGAATGAATTCAGAAGCACTTTTCCCTATTCGACTTTTTGGAATAGTTTAATAAGGATAAACATTAACTCTTTAAATATTTACTATAATTCCCCTGTGAAGCCATCTGGACTTTAGTTTTTAGGGAGATTTTTTTCTTTTCTTGTTTTTTTTTTTTTTTTGTGGTACGCAGGCCTCTCACTGTTGTGTCCTCTCCCGTTGTGGAGCACAGGCTCCAGACACGCAGGCTCAGCAGCCATGGCTCACGGGCCTAGCTGCTCCATGGCATGTGGGATCTTCCTGCACCAAGGCACGAACCCGTGTCCCCTGCATCGGCAGGCGGACTCTCAACAACTGTGCAACTGGGGAAGCCCCTAGGAGATTTTTAAAATTACTAATTCAATTTTTACTGGTAATCAGTCTATTCATATATTCTATTTCTACCTGATTTAGTCTTGAGAGATTGTATGTTTCTAGATATGCATCCATTTCTTCTTGTCTGTCCATTTTATTGGCATATAATTGCTCATAGTAATCTCTTATGATTCCTTGTATTTCTGTGTTTGTTGTAATTTCTCCTCTTTCATTTCTGATTTTATTGATTTGAGCCCTCCCTCCTTTTTTTTCTTGATGAGTTTGTGTAAAGGTTAATTAATTTAATTTATCTTTTGAAAGAACCAGCTCTTAGTTTTATTGATTATTTCTATCATCTTTTTGTCACTATTCCATTTGTTTCTGCCCTGATCATTTATTATTTCTTTTCTTCTCTTAACTTTGTGTTTTGTTTGTGCTTGTTTTACTAGTTCTTTTAGGTGTAAGGTTAGATTGTTTATTTGAGATTTTTCTTGTTTCCCAAGGTACACCTGCATAGCCATAAACCTTCCTCTGGAACTGTTTATGCTGCTTCCCATAAATTATGTTTTTTTTTAATTATTGTACTTTTATTTTATATATAGTGCATTTTTGCATGACATTTATTTTGAAGAGCATGTTTCAATTTGTGAAAAATAAAGACCTATTTAATGTAAATTTTATGTGCTCATTTAGTATGAATCCACTGATACTGTAAGTCTGTTAAGGGCAGAGGTTATATTGTACTCAGTTTTGCTTCCTATTCCTCCCCAAACATCAAACACAGTGCTGATGGAGTAAAATAATGGAGTGCTAAATTCATCTGGCTATTTTTCTGTGGGTACGTCTAGAAGAAAAAACATATTTCTGAGTATGGATCATAAGCCATCTGGGAGAGCTGAATTGAATTGAAAGACCTTTGTAATTCACAGAGAGAGTTCAACATAGCAGTGGATAGAGCATGGTCTCCAGAGACACTCTGGTTTTATATCCTGCCTGCCACTTACTTGCTAAGTATTCATGGAAATTTTATGGTACCTCTCTTTCTCAGTTTCCTCAACTGGAAAAAAATGGAGCATTAAAAATGTATCTAATTTACATAGTTGATGCAAAAATTGAGTTAAAATACATAAAGCTCTTGGAAGAGTGTCTTGTTCTGAACATGGTGAGAAGTTTATATGGCAATTATTATCATTTAAGTATATAATTATATTTATATAAATATTCTATATACTGGACCTAGATGTCTGTTTCCTTTCCCAGTTTAGGGAGCTTTTCAGATATCTTGTCTTCAAATGTGTCCCCTTCTCCTTTCTCTAGCTCTTCTCCTTCTGAACCCCTTTAATGTGACTACTATTATGTTTGATGTTGTCACCAAGTTCTCTTAAACAGTCCTCACTTTTTAAATTATTTTTTTCTTTTTCTTTTCAGTTTCAGTGATTTCCACTATTCTGTTTTCCAGCCTGCTGAACCATCCCTCTGTATCATCTAATCTACTTTTGATTCCATCTAGTGCATTTTTAATTTTAGTTACTGTATTCTTCCTGTTTGGTTCTTCTTCATGTTTTCTAACTCTTTGTTAAAACTTTTAACTTCTAACTGTTCATCCAATTTTTCTGGTCCTTTGAGTATCTTTATGATTATTACCTCTATCTCTTGACCATGATCACATAGATTGCTTATCTCCAGTTCACTTAGTTCTTCTTCTGGAGTTTTATCTTTTTGCTTCTTTTGGAACATATTTCTCTGTCACCTCATTTTGCCTAATTTGTTGTTTTTATTTATATGTATATCATAGATTGGCTACTTTTCCCAAACTTGTACTTACATTTTTGTAGATGTCCTATGCATACCAACAGTACACTCCTCTCTGGTCACCAAAGCTATATTCTTATGTGGGCTGTGGAGGTTCTTCTATTTTGCAGGCTGACTACTGTAAGCAGTCAGGTAGTAGTGGTTGTCTACTGATTCAGTTGTTACCAGGCCATACCTTGTACAGAAGCCACCATCCACTGGTGAGTAGGACAGGGTCAGGAGGCAATTGGCTGCAGAATCCCTGGAGGTTCCAGGACTAGTGCTGGCCCACTGGTAGGCAGAGTGGAGTCCTAGGGTGGGTGGTTGTTGCCTGGGCCCTTGGATCTGGTGTCAGCCTGTTGATGCATGGGACTGCTGCTGACACAGCTGGCTGCAGTGTCTTGGGTTCCCAAAGCCCACTGGTGAGTGGAACTGGATCCCAGGGTGGTTGGCTTTGTGGCTTTGTGGTTCTTGGAGCTGGTGTTTGCCTGCTGGTTGGCATTGCCAGGGCTCAGGATTTCCCTGGGCTAGTGCCAGCATACTGATATGTGGAACCAGATCCTGGAGTCTCTGGCTGCAGGTCCCTGGAGGTCTTGAAGCTGTTGTCAGCTTGCTGGTGGGTGGGACTCAATCCTGAAGTGGCTGGCTGAGGTTTACAATGTGTCCTAGAACTGGCATTGACCTGCTAGCTGGCAGGGCCAGGATCCAGGGCATTTCAGGCCTGGTGCCAGCCTGTTGGTGAGTCAGCTGGGTCCTGACATGTCATACTGCTGTGGTCTTGTATCTGGTTTCCAACTGCTGGTAGTCAGGCCAAGGATTCCAAGGGCTGGTGCCTGTCCACTAGTGAGTGGAGTTAGGTTCAGGGGTCCCAAAACCTTTCTACTAGCTGTGTAAGTGGTTGATTTACTCCCTTTACTATAGTTTCCTTTAGCAGTGAGATATTTTTTCTTTTATAATTTTCATATTTCAATTGTGACTTTTTTTTTCCATTTAGATAATTTCCTTTAACATTTCTTGTAAACTTGATTTAGTGATGCTCAACTTTTAGCTTTTTCTTGTCTGTAAAACTTTTTATCTCTCCTTAAATTCTGAATAATAACCTTGCCAGGTGGTGTATTCTTGGTTGTATTTTTTCCTCTCAACACTTTGAATATATCATCTATTCATCCATTTGTCAATCCTTTCTGGCTTGCAAAATTTCTGCTAAAAGGTCAGCTTATGTGTGTTTCCTTGTATATAACAAGGTAATTGTTGCTTTACTCTTGCTACTTTTAAGATTTTCTCTTTATAATTAATTTTTGACATTTTATTTATGTGTCTTGGTGCAGACCTCTACGAGGATCTGTTCAGGACTCTCTGTACTTCTTGGACCTGGATAAAAAATTTTCTATTTTTTTCCTTTCTTAGCTTAGAGAAGTTTTCAGCAAATTTTTTTTTTTCAAATAATTTCAATGCTCCTTTCTCTCTCCTCCCTCTGGGACCCCTATAATGTGAATGTTAGTACCCTTGATGTTGTGCCAGAGGTTCATAAAATTACCCTCAAATTTTTAAATTCTTTTTTTTTTCTTTTTTCTCTTCAGCTTGGGTGATTTCTACTACTTTGTCATCCCAAATCACTGATCCATTCTTCTACATCATCTAACCTATGGTGAATTTCTTCTGTATTTTTCATTTTAGATATATTCTTAAGCTCTGATTTTTTTTTAAATCTTTGTTGAAGCTCTCAGTTGTTTCACCCATCCTCCTCCCTAGGTCCATGAACTTCTTTATAATCATTGCCTTGGGTAGATTTTTTATCTCCGTTTTGTTTAGTTTTTTCCTAAGGTTTTGTTAAAACAAAAGAATTCTTTGTTTGGAACACATTCCTCTCTCTTCTCATTTTGCTTAATTCTCTGTGATTATTTCCATTTATTAGGTAGGTCTGTTATCTCTCCTAATTTTGGAGAAGTGGCTTTAGGTAAGTCATTCTATGGCCTAGCAGCATGCTTCTCTTTGGCCACAGGAACTATATTCTCCAGAGTTGTCCCCTATATGTGGTGCATACAGTCTATTTTTGTGGGGGGAAGTAAAGTTTTGATGGACTGGTAGGCAAGGCTGATGTTGACCAGCTTGTTGCAAGGCCCAACAGCACATGACTCCTGCAGGTGGGCAGGTGAACAAAGCAGTTTTCCTGCACAGCTGTGTTGTGGGGCCTAGCAGCATCTAAGTGCTGCAAGCATGCTGGTGGGCAGGGCAGGCTCCTAGTGGTAATAGGCTAGAAGAAGGATTCCAAATAGTTCTTGCCAGCACTGGTGTCAGTATAGTAGAACAAAATTACAAAAATTGCCACTTCCATTGTCTCATTCCCCAGGGGAGCCCCAGTTTCCCCCTTCCTCTCATGGAGGCTCTCTAAGTTCAGAAAGGAGATCTGACCCAGGCATAGTTTACACTGATGCTTCTGTGCTGGGATTCACAAGCATGAGAGATTTTGCTCACACCATTTAAGAGTGGAATGTCAGTTTTCTACAGCTCTCCAGTTCTCCCAAACATAAATCCTGCTGTTTTTTTTTTTTTTTTTTTTTTTTTTTTTGTGGTACATGGGCCTCTCACTGTTGTGGCCTCTCCTGTTGCGGAGCACAGACTCCAGATGTGCAGGCTCAGCAGCCATGGCTCACGGGCCCAGACACTCCATGGCATGTGGAATCTTCCCGGACCAGGGCACGAACCCGTGCCCCCTGCATCGGCAGGTGGACTCTCAACCACTGTGCCACGAGGGAAGCCCAGTCCTGATGTTTTGGAAAGCCAGCCTTTTGGGGATATCAACTTCCTGGTGCAGGACCCTAGGCTGGGAGCCTGATGTGGGGCTCAGACCCCTCACTTCTCAGGGATGACCTCTGCAGTTGTGATATTCTTCCTGCTGTGAATTACCAACCCAGCGTGTGGTCCTTACTAGAAAGTGTCTCCACCTCTCTTACCCATCTTATGGTGGCTCTTTCTTTGTATGTTTATTTATGGAAAATATTTTCTGCTGAACTTCATGTAATTCTCAGAGTTAGTTGCTCTGTAAATAGTTGTAATTTTTGTGTGCCCATGGGAGGAGGTGAACTCAGGGTCTTTCTACTCTGTCATCTTGATCCACCTGCTGAGCTTTGTTTTCTTTATGGCTATTTTTTAATTCAACATTTTAAATTGTAATACAAGAAATTGATTCTTTCCTATGGTTCTATGAATTTTAACACATGTATAGATTCATATAACCACTACAAAAACTAAGGTACTGTTCCATTACCCCTCAAAACTTCCTTGTGGCATATCTTTATTTTTCTACCACCTATCAAGTATAAACTCTAGCAACTAATATATTCTACATCACTATAGTTTTGTCTTTTTGAGAATATCATATAAATGTAATCATACCATATGTATTGATACTTTGTAACCATGTAAATGGAATAATACAGTATGAATGATGACTTTCTTGTACTCAGCATAACTTCTTTTCAGAATTATTCAAGCTGTTGCATGTATTATTAGTTTCATTTTTTTTATTGCTAAGTGGTATTAAATTTTGTGAATAAACCACCGTTTATCATTAACCCAATGAAGGAAATTTGGGCTGTTTCCAGTTTTTATCTATTATGAAGAACACTGCTAGAAACAATCATGTTCAGAATTTTGTGTACATATGTTATTATTTTTCTAGAGTAAATACCCATTTGCTTGAATGGGTCTAGTGGCACGTTTATGTTTCATTTAATAAGAAACTGCATGGAACCTCCCTGGTAGTTCAGTGGTTAAGAGTCCATGCTCCCAATGCAGAGGGCCCAGGTTCGATCCCTGGTCAGATCCTGCATGCCTCAACTAAGAGTCTGCATGCTGCAACTAAAGGCATGCTGCAATGAAGATTCTGCATACTGCAACTGAAGATCCCACATACCACAACTAAAAGTCCTGTGTGCCACAATGAAGATCTCACCTGTGACAACAAAGATCCTGTGTGCCACAAATAAGACCCAGCAAACCAAATAAATAAATAAACATTAAAGAAAACCTCACCCAGTTATTAAAAATAAAAAGCAACAACTGCAAAACCATTTTCCAAAGGGGTCTTGCATTTCTGTCAGTAATTCATGAGTGTTCTAATTGCTCTACATCTTCACCAACAGTTGGTATTGTCAGCATTTTCTATTTTAGTCTTTCTACCAGGTGTGCAAGGTGTGTATAGAGATAATACATTTTGGTTTTAATTTGCATTTCTTTAGTGGCTAATAAATAACACTGAATATTTTTTCATGTGCTTACATCTGTATATCCTTTTTGGTAGAATGTTTGTTGTTAAAAGATAGACTGCAGAACAATAAAATTTTTTAAGCTTATTTGACATACATTATTTCTAATTGGGCATCACTGAAATGAAAGTAGTTAGGAGTGCTGCACGAACAGGAACTGTGGCAAGTTTTTTATAGAAAAGACTTGGAAGCAAAGCAGAGAAATTTTTTTGATTAGTTATAACAAAAGTGGTTGCCTTATAGCTCAATAGCTGAGTTGGCTATTTGATTGGTTGTTCTTAAGTTTTACTTTCTCCAATTCTAGTGCATTTGCTCTGCCTTAGGTTTCAGTTTGCTTATGTAGGCTACCAATAATTTGAGCCCCAGTCTTGCCTCCTTATTTAATTACATTAACACTGTCCAAGTACTTTACAGTTTTTAAAAACTGTGTTGTTCATTTTGTTACTCCTGAGTTTTGAGGTTTCTTTGTATATTCTGGTGGAATATCCTGTGTGATTTACAAATATTTTCTACCAATCTGCAGCTTGTCTTTGGATTTCTCTAACCAGTGCCTCTGGTAAAGCATTTTTTTTTATTTTGAAAAACTATGATTTATCATTTGTTTCTTTAATGGATCATGTTATTGGTGTTAGTTCTAAGAACTCTTGTTCCAAACCCAGTCAGGAAATGTTTCTTTTAAAAGCTTTTTATAATTTTATGCTTTCATTGAGATCTATAATCCACTTATAGTTAATTTTTGAATAAGATATGAAGTTTAGTTTGAATTTCACATTTGTTTACATACAGTTTATGAACACCATTTGTTAAAAAAAAAAAAAGACTTCATTTTTCCCTTGAATTGCTTTGCAATTTTTGTCAAGATAAAATGATCATATTTGCATGGGTCTATTGCTGGATTGTATTCTGTTCCATTGAAATATATATATATATATATATATATATATGTCTATATTTGGCAATATCACATTATTACTGTAAATTTATATTAAATTTTAAATTCTAGTAGTGTAGTTCTCCCAACACTGTTCTTTTTTCCAAATTACTTTACCTGTTGTAGTTTCTTTACCCTTTCATATAAATTTTAGAATCAGCTTGTGTATATCTATAAAGCTCTAGCTGGGATTTGGGTTGACATTATATCAGACTCATAGATCACTTTGAGAAGAACTGATATATTTACTATGTTGCGTCTTGCAAACCATGATCTTTGTAAGTCTCTCCATTTACTTAAGTCATCTTTGACATCTTTTATCAACATATTAGTGTTCAGCATACAGATCCTGTGTATATTTTTTTAGATTCATGTATAGGTATTTCATTTTTTGGAGCTATTGTAAATGATGTTGTGGTTTTAAATCTTGTTTTCCAATTGTCCATCATTTGTATGTACAAATATACAATTACATTTTCTGTGTTGACCCTGTATCCTACAACCTTACAAACCTCACTTATTAGTTCTAGGAGGGTTTTATATTATTATTCTCTGGGATTTTCTGCATAAAATTTTATGTCATCTGTATTATATTTTCAACCTGCATATAAATCTAAAGTTATTCCAAAATAAAAGTTTATTAATTATTTTTTCATAGGAGGTACATAAACCAATACAAGACACCAATTTATGGGTCATCTTATAGGAAAAAAAGGGTCATTTTAGAATATTAGTACCAAATGTAAATTTTCGTCACTTTTCTGGTTTAGCCATGATAAAGCAAAAGAAAAGTATCAGTACAGATCATATATATATGTATGTATGTATATGTATATATATATATATATATATATATATATATATATATATATCTGTATCAACAAATACTTTCCCTAAAGAAAGGATTTAAATAGGTTCATTGAGTACAGAAGTTAGAGTTTATTACTGTTTGTATAGGATAGTAATGGTTAAAATGTTGGAAATTTTGTGGTACAACTTAAACACCAACAGGATATTTTTACTTGTTTGAGTTGTACATTCAATAATGATTTACTGAGTATCTCTACCAATGGGCCATTGTAGGGACTGTAGGATGAATTAGAATATCTTAGTTATACTACAGAAGTGTACATTCCAGTGAGGAAGATAAGCTTATAAACACCGTCAAAGAATCACAATAATGTGTGATAAGTGCTATAAAAGGACATGCTCATTTACTCAGTCTATCCTATTGATTATTTGAAAATATTTTATGCTGTGAAAGAGTAAGAAGTCTAAAATAGCTTTATATTACTCTAAATCCTTCACAAGAGTACATGAATTTTATTTCAGGCTATTCCCAACACTCTTCCAAACACAGTCATTCATGAATTATGCCTTCCCTGCCCAGAGATTATGAAACTACACCAACTGGTCTTCAGGATTTTAGTAGCAGCAATTGGGGGTATCTCTAGTTTGGGTTAGGTTATTTGCCAGACTATTCATCCCATATGAATTTATCATCCAAGTTCATCTCTAAAATTGTAAACCCTTGTTAGACTCCTCTTTTCTCTGTTTATGGAGTTAACAAACATAATCAACAGTGTCTATTGAGCATATACATAGACATAGGTATATTTTAGAAAACAGAAGCATAATGATGGTCTTTGTCCTTGAAAAACTCATACTCTATTGGATAAACAAGTTTTATTATCCTGTTCTAGACTAAAAGTGCTATCTGGACTCAGAGAAGGAAGGGATCTAATTCTGTAAGCTTCTCCTACTGGTTTTGCATTTTGATACTTTAATAATATTATTTTCTACTAAACCTTTTCTTAAAATTTCCCCTTTTATTTCTTTAAAAATGAAGGACAAAGAGAAGAAGGGTGTTGGGGATAATTCTAACTCTGGTCCCTGTTTTTGTAACAACATCTCTCTGCCAGATAACCAGTGTAAGACAGCAATTGTACTCAAGAGTTGTCTTTGGTATAAAAACTTTTAAAAACAAAATTGTCTTCAATATATGTCTATTTACTTTCTACATTTTCTCTTTTTTTCTTCTTCTTCATCTTTCAAGCATTGAGAGCTCTCAATATTTGCCATACAGCATCCTACATTGAGTACAGAATTTATGCACAACCCAAACTTTACTTTCCCTTCACTTTTCTCACCTTTATTTTAACTTTCTTGGGATTTTTCCTGATCTTGCTTATCTGATTGATTAGATTCAATTCAGTACCGTGTCATATTGACTTTCTTTACTTACTCCCTGCAGGAACTATAAATAATTTAATAGCTACACTATTTGCAAAACCATCTAAAGAAGTAAGCAACATGAGCTTTGTAAGGAAAAGATGGAAAAACTTTTAAGTGTCGTAGTGGGTACACTACATACAACAAAGCTTTTGTAGGAATTTACCCTGTCTTAATAATTCCCTGAATGAATTTTTCACATAATTTTTTTCTGTTATTAGAGCATATACTTTTTCTCTATGTCAGGATATTTTGAAGTCATCAAGCAACTAGAAAAACCTCAGATGAATCTTAAAGACAAGAGATCATTCAAGAAAACAAGGATGAAAGTAATTTTCCTTACTTCTTTTGCATGATCTTCAATAACTCTGTAGTTAAAACTAAAATCTGAGAAAGATAAATGATAATAGATTCCAAGACAAAAATTGGGCACATTAACCCAAGGTGAGGGTAAAAGAAAAACTCATGCTGCTTGAAATGTACAATTTATTTCTTAATTTTCTACATGCAATGGAAAATACTTGGGTCTAACTAAATAAATGCACCAGGTTTGTTTTTGAGGCACAATGTACAATAAATGAAGTACCCTTTACTGTTGGGAAGCCAATTTGTTCAGTCCTTTCAGAATTGGATTATTAAATTATTTTTAGAGGGCAAATTGTGAGGAGGCAATGTTCAAATCCTTTGAACCATACTTCCTTGTGATTTCTCCTAGTGATGTTTCAGGAAAAATAGGCAAAGTACTCCCTTGCTGTGGATTCCTTATCAGTATTAGGGCTTATTACTAACTTTTAGTAGAGTTAATGACCTCCTTATGTAGATACTCACAAGTTAATAACGTTCTCACCCATATATGTGATTATTACAAGAGAAATATTCAGATTTAAAGACACACAGGTAGAAAGTGAAGGAATGGAAAAGATATCCCATGCAAATGGAAATGAAAGGTAAGCTGGGGTAGCAATACTTATATCAGACAATCTATACTTTAAAACAAGGATTGTAATAAGAGACAAAGAAAGACACACAGAACATTTCAAGGAGGTGGTCAAGATGGCAAAGTAGGAAGACCCTGAACTCACCTTCTCTCATGGGTACACCAAAATTACAATTATTTACAAAGAAACTATTGATGAGAATGATCTGAAAACTAGCAGAAAATATTTTCCAAACTAAAGATATAAAGAAGTAACCATGATGAGATGGGTAGGAGGGGTGGAGAAGTAGTATAGTCAAGACCTACACCCTTGGGTAGGTGAACTACAAATGGGAGAATAACCACAAATGTAGAGGTTCTCTGTGAGGAGCAAGGGATACAAGCCCCACATTGAGCTCTCAATCCTGGGGGTTATGTGCCAGGAAGACGAGCCCCCAGAAAATCTACCTTTGAAAGCCAGCAGGGCTTTTGTACAGGAGAGTGAGAGGGCTGTAGAAAACAGAGACTCCTCTCTTAAAGGGCTAAACAAAATTTCATGTACTCTGACTCCCAATGCAGGGACAATAATTTGAAAGGAGCCTAGGTCAATTCCATTTGCTGATTTTTGAGAATATCCCTGAGAGGCAGGAGGCAACTGGAACTTCTCCTGGGGATATAGATGCTGGCAGTGGCCATTTTTTGCAGCTTATTTTACCAGGAGAACACTAGTGTTGGCAAGAACCATTTTATGGTCCTCCCTCTAGCCTATTAGTGCCTGGGACTTACCTCCAAACAGCCCAGCAGCACCAGACCCAGGACTCTCCAGGCTAAGCAGCCAGCCATGTGGGGATTAGCCCCAAACACAGTGGGCCAACACCAGCTCTGAGATTTGTCAGGACATAAAGCCAGCTTCCCTGTTGCCCAGACCCACCACTAGAAAGCTGGCAGCCCCTACATGAGGAAAGACCTGCCAGGCAACAAGGCCAGACGCTATCTCTGCTTACCAGCTCAGGCACAGTAGTTGGCCCCAACACAAGAGGCCCACACAGCCCACATAGGGGGTGCCCATAGTTCTAGTGACCAAAGAGATTATGCTGCTGGACCCCATAGATGTAAGGCCATTCTCCCAAGATTAGGAAGCATAACAAACCTATATAGTGCATAGACATAATAACGGAATTAGGCAAAATGAGGAGTCAGAGGAGTATATTCAAAATGCAAGAAAAAGATAAAACTCCAGTAGAATAACTAAGCGAACTAGAGATAAGCAATCTATTGGATGAAGAGTTCAAGGTAATGATCATAAAGATGCTCATCAAACTTGGGAGAAGAATAGATGAACAGAGTGAGAAGTTTAAAGAAGAGTTAGAAAATATAAAGAACCAAAGAGGGCTGAAAATATAATAACTAAAATATTTAAAAGACACTAAAAGGAATTAAAAGTAGATTAAAAGATTCAGAGGAACAGATCAATAAACAGGAAAAGAGAGTTGTGGAAATTTTTCTTTCAAGCAAGGTAAAAGAAAAAGCTTTTTTTTTTTTTAATGAGGATCCTTTGAGACCTCTGAGACAATGTAAGTGTACTAACATTCACATAATAGGGATCTTAGAAGGAAAAGAGGGAGAAAATGGAGCAGAGAACTTATCTGAGGAGATAATAGCTGAAAATTTCCCTAACCTGAGAGAGAAAACAGACATTAATGTCCAGGAAGCACGAAGAGTTCCAAACAAAATGGACTCAAAGGGATCCACACCAAGACCCCTTACAATTTAAGTGGCAAAATAAAAGGAGAGAATCTTACAAGCAACAAAGGAAAAGCAAATAGTTACATGATTACATGATACTATATATAGAAAACCTTAAAGATGCTACCAAAATACTATTCTAACTAATAAATGAATTTAGCAATGTTGCAAGATACAAAATAAATATAAAGAAATTGGTTGCATTTTTATACACTAACAGCAAACAATCAGAAAGAGAAATTAAGAAAACTATCTCATTTACAATTGCATCAAAAAGAATAAAATAGCTAGGAAACAATCTAACCAAGATGTTAGAAGGCTTGTACTTGAGAATGTATTTCAATAATGAAAGAAATTGGAAATGAAATGACACAAACAAATGGAAAGATAACCCATGCTCCTGGATATGAAAAATGAATATTGTTTAAATGACCATACTGTACAAGGTAGTATACAGAAATCCCTATCAAAATAGCAAGGCATCTTTCACAGAACCAGAACAGATAACTCTAAAATTTGTATGGAATCACAAAAGACTTTGAGTAGCAAAAAAATCTTGGGAAAGAAAACAAAGTTGGAAGCATCACATTCCCTGATTTCAAACTATTCTACAACTCAGTCATCAAAAAAAATTTGTGTGGTACTGGCACAAAAACAGACACATAGATGAAAGGAACAAAATAGACAGCCCAGAAATAAACCCATGCTTATATGGTCAATTAATCTATGACAAAGGAGGCAGAAATATGCAGTTGGGAAGAGATAGCTTCTTCAATAAATTGTGTTAGGAAAATTGGACATGTACATGCAAAAGAATCAAATGGGACTAATTTCTGACACCATATTCTTAAATGTGAGACTAAAACATGAGACTTAGATGTGAGACCTGAATCTGTAAATCTAGAAGAAAACATAGGCAGTATGCCCTTTGACATCAGTCTTAGCAATAATTTTTTTGATATGCCTCTCAGGCAGTGGCAACAAAAGGAAAAATAAGCAAATGGAACTAAATCAAACTAAAAAACTTTTATTTTGTGATGGAAACAATCAACAAAATAAAAGGCAAATTCTCCTACTAAATGGGAGAAGATATTTACAAATGATATATCTGATATGGGTTTAATATTCAGAAATTACAAAAAACTCATGCAACTGAAAATTAAGAAAAAACAAAAACAACTCAATAAGTGAGCAGAAGGCCTTAATAGACACTCCTTCAAAGATGGCCAAAAGACGCATGAAAATTTGCTCAACATCATAAATCATCAGAGAAATACAAATCAAAACCATGATGAGATACCACCTCACACTTGTCAGAATGACTATCAGCAAAATACAACAGATAACAAGTGTTGGCACAATGTGGAGGAAAGAAACCCTCTTGAACTATTGGTGGCTTTGTAAATTGGTATAGCTACTGTGAAATAAAAATATTGAGATTCCACAAAAAATTAATGATAGAACTGCCATATGATCCAATAATTTCACTTCTGGATATTTACTAGATGAAATCAAAAATTTGAAATGATATATGCACCCCAATGTTCATTGAAGCATTAATTACAATAGCCAAGATATGGAAGCAACCAAAGTGTCCATCAACAGATGAATGGATAAAGGAGAAGTGGTACACACACACATATATATATATATATATATGTGTGTGTGTATATATATATATATACACATATATATATATATAATGAAATATTACTCAGCCATAAGAAAAATGAAATCTTGCCATTTGGGACAACATGGATGGATTTAGAAAGTATTATGCTAAATGAAGTAAGTCAGACAGAGAAAGACAAATACTGTATGATCTCACTTATATGTGAAATCTAAAGAGGAAAACCAAAAAGACTCATAGATACAGAGAACAAACATGTAGTTAGTTGCCAGGAAAAAAGTTGTGGGGGGGTGAGCAAAATAGGTGAAAGGGATTAAGAGGTACAATCTGCCAATCATATAATAAATGTCATGGGGATGTAATATACACCATAAGAAATATGCTCAATATTATTGTAATAGCTTTGATGAGGAACAATGGTTACTAGACTTATCATGGTGGTCATTTCATACTGATGCAAATGTCAAATAATTATATAATACACCTAAAACTAACATAATACTGTACATCAACTATATTTCAATTTAACAAGTCAACATTTTCATCCACTTAAAAATATATTCTGAATCGGGTAAGCCAGTTGAGAATTCTATTTCCAAAGCACATCTTCACATATATATCTGCATCACTGCATGCCTGCTACATGTAGTCTTGCATTTTGACTAATTCTATATTTCAAATGGCCTTTGTGAACTTATGAATAATGTTTCTTTATCTGCATGAGCAGCAACTTACATGTGTAATATGGTATCTGTACATGTACCATGAACTGCATTTTCTCTTTTCAGGTCTCTGTAGATTTAGCCACAGTCATCCAATCTTTGTATAATTTTACATCCAATTGTGATGTTATGACACTTGCTTTAGTTTACTTTGTGTCATTATTTATTGGGGTTTGACCCTGAGCCACAGTGTTAGAAAAATAAAATATATTCTCTTTTTATTTTTCTACATCACTAAATGGTACAGATGCCTCTTGCACACCATATTTCTGTAACATGTAGAACATATTGTGTTTCTGTCCTATTCCTGTTATTTTGATTTTATTTTTTATTTTATTAGACAATGTGTCTTTTTATAATTCAAAAAATACATAATAGATTAATATATTAAAAATCTTACACTATTATTGTCTTGGTTACTTCAAAACCCTGAACAAGTAATCTAAAATGATATGCTTATTTATGATGATTTTATCAACCTAAAATGACAACATTCTTTCATGTACAGCAATGAATATTTCCAAAACACAAAACCCAAGCATAATCATAATTGTTTGGGAGGAAAAGTTTGCGAAGGTCATTGAGAACAGTGGGCACAATATTTATCTCTAAATAAAGCAGAATGGGGAGGAAACCATGATGGCAGAGGAGTAGGGGGACATGGAGTTCATCTCTCTCCACAAATGCATCAGGAATACATCTACAGATGGAACAATTCTCACAGAACACTGGCCGAACACTAGCAGAAGACCTTGGACACTGGAAAGGACAGGGGAGATCCCTGCATAACCAGGTAAGGTGAAAGAAAGAAGGGAAAAAGAAGAAGAGAGGAAGCAGGATGAGATATGCCTCCCTGGGAGGGAGCTGAGGCAGAGGAGACGTTCACACATCTGGGGAAGCCCCCTCACCAATGGGGAAATTAGTTAGGACAGAAGGGGAGCAACTGAGGCTGTCAGAGGAGGGTGAAACGGCCAGTCTGTGGCAGACAGGACAGAGAGAGACCTACATAGATGGTCTGTACCACAGCCCTGCATGGTGCATACCAGGACGTGTGTCTGCTGGTGCACAGGGGTCTGAGAGCTGGAATGTGGGGATTGGAGAGCAATCCCAGGGGGAAGACTGCTGTTGTCTGTGAGGAGACAGGCTGAGGGGATGGAGGGAGGTAATCCTCAACTGGGAATGCTTGTGCAGGAAACTGAGACTGCCACAGAAGCAAGGTGACAGGGTTGAGTAACGTGCAGTGGGTGGAGCCACCATTGAAACCTCTTTCTCCCCACGTGTCAGCCCCCTTCCCTGCCAGGCACTAGAAAAAGACCCCACCAGGGCTGGCCTTCTCACACCTGCCACCAGACACTAATAAAAGCCCCCACCAGGGCTGACCTTCTTGCACTGGGCTCCAGGCACTAGGAAAGGCTCCCACTAGTGCTGGATCTCTCACACCTGTGGCCACTGGCTTTCCCATGACCCAGTCAGTTGTGCCACCTGAGCACCCTGTCATCATCAGGGAAGGCTCGAGTGCTCCAGGGCAGCCTCAGGAGCAGACTGCTGTGAGTGGCCAACAGGAAGAGGTGGGACTAAAACCACAGATGAGCCCCAAGGATATGGTGACTAAGGAAGAGGAACAAAAATCTTTCTGTACAGCTACACAAACTGCAGATTAAATCACTGCAATCAGCTTGGTAAACCCTGCATCTATGGAATATCTGAATGGACAATGAGTGTTCCCACAACTGAAACCACTCTAGCCCTAGCAACCATGGACTTTGGGGACTAGAACATGTTGGATTTTGGCCAGCTTAGAGTCTGAGCTTCCTCCACAGTGCCCACGGGGGGACCAGAGACCAACCTAGAGGTTTTGGAGGGCATTCTGGGGAGGCAGAGTTTGGCTGTGACTAACAGTGGGAGTAAGGACACTGACAGCAGAGACCTAGGAAAATATAATTATTACTATTTTTTTTATGATTTCTTTTGTTGTGGGGATTTTTATTTGTTTTTATATTTATTTAGTTCTTTTTAATTAAAAAAACTTTTTTTATATTTCTATTTCTATGTTACTTTTTTGTTGTTCTGTGTTTTTTCCTTAGTTTTTTTCCTTTCTTTTGTTCTACTTTGTTTTTATCTCTTTTTCCTTTGTTCTAGTTGTTCTTATCTTTTTATCATCTTTTTTCTATCACTTTTGTGTTTGTTTTGTTTTGTTCATTTTTTTCCTTCAGTTTGCATTCTGTTTTTGTTTCTTTTATTATTTTTTATTTTTGTGAGTTTTGTTTTTTAATTGTTTCATTTTGTTTGGGGATTCTTTTATTTGCCTGGTTGGTCTCTTGTTTTTTGTTTTCTCTGTTTTTGTTTTTGTTTCTTATTTTGTATGTGTTTGGGTTTGATTTTTTGTTTTTGTTTGTTTAGTTTTGCTTCTACCATTTGTCTGGGGTTTTGTTTGTCTGTTTGTTTGTTTGTTTTTAATCGTTGATTTAGCTATTTGTTTTGTCTTTGCTATTTGTCTTGGGTTTTGTTTGTTTGCTTTCATTTGTGTTCTTCTGGCCCTTCTTTATATTTTTCATGTTTCTTTTCTTTTTTTCCCCTTTTCTACCAACATGTGTGGCTTGTGTGGTCTTAGTTCCCAGACCAGGGGTTGGGCCTGAGACCCTGGAGTGGGAGCTCTGAGTCCAGAATGCTGGAACGTCAGAGAATTCCTGGCCACAGGGAATATCAATTAGTGACAACTCTCCCAGAGGTCTCAATCTCAACTACAAGACCCAGCTCCACCCAACTGCCTGCAGGCTCCAGTGCAAAAGGCCCCACACAAAATAACAAGCAACAAAGGAACACAAAACTACTCATGAGCATATAGACTGGCTAAACCCACAGACACCAAAAACACACTGCCTGATGTGGCCCTGCCCATTAGAGGGAAAAGATCCAGCTCCACCCCCCAGAACTCAGGCATCAGTCCCTCAACCAGGAAACCTACACAAGCCACTGGACCAACTTCACCCACTGGGGACAGACACCAGAGGAAAGAGTAACTATAACCTACAGCCTTCAAAAACAGAGGTTTCAAACACAGTAAGTCAGACAAAATGAGACAAGAGACAATTATGTCACAGACGAAGGAGCAATGTAAAAACCCACAAGACCAAATAAAGGAAGAAGAAATAGGCAATCTACCTGAAAAAGAATTCAGAGTAATGGTAGTAAATATGATCCAAAATCTTGGAAATAGAATGGAGAAAATATAAGAAACGTTTGACAAAGACTTAGATGAATTACAGAACAAGTAAACAGTGATGAACACAATAACTAAAACTAAAAATACACTAGAAGGAATCAGTAGCAGAATAACTGAGGCAGAAGAACAGATAAGTGACCTGGAAGATAGAAAGGTGGAAATAACTGCCACAGAGGAGAATAAAAAAAAAAAAGAATTAAAAGAATTGAGGACAGTCTCAGAGACCTCTGGGACAACATTAAATGCACCAATAATCTAATTATAGGGGTCACAGAAGAAGAAGAGAAAGAGAAAGGGTCTGAGAAAATATTTGAAAAGATTATAGTTGAAAAATTCCCTAACATGGGAAAGGAAATAGTCAATCAAGTCCAGGAAGCACAGAGAGTCCCAACAGGATACATCCAAAGAAACATGCTGAGACACATATTAATCAAGCTAACAAAAATTAAATACAAAGAAAATTATCATAAACAGCAAGGGAAAAGCATCAAATAACATACAAGGGAATACCCATAAGGTTATCAGCTGATCTTTCAGCAGAAACTCTGCAAGTCAGAAGAGAGTGGCATGATATATTTACAGTGATGAAAGGGAAAAACCTACAACCAAGATTACTCTACCCAGCAAGGTTGTCATTCAGATTTGATGGGGAAATCAAAAGCTTTACAGACAAGCAAAAGTTAAGAGAATTCAGCACCACAAGACCAACTTGGTAACAAATGATAAAAGAACTTCTCTAGGCAGAAAACAAAAGAGAAGAAAAAGACCTACAAAAAGAAACCCCAAATAATTAAGAAAATGGCAAGAGGAATATTCATGGCAATAATTAATTTAAATGTAAATGAATTAAATGCAGAAACCAAAAGACACAAACTTCCTGAATGGATACAAAAACATGACCCATGTATATACTGTCTACAAGAGACCCACTTCAGACCTAGGGACACATATAGACTGAAAGTGAGGGAATGGAAAAAGGTATTCCATGCAAATAGAAATCAAAAAAATCTGGAGTAGCAATATTCATATCAGAAAAAAATAGACTTTAAAATAAAGACTGTCACAGAGACGAGGAAGGACACTACATAAGGATCAAGGGATCAATCCAAGAAGAAGATATAACAATTGTAAATATTTATGTACCTAACATAGGAGCACCTCAATACATAAGGCAAATACTAACACCCATAAATGGGGAAATTTTCCACTTACACCAATGGATAGATCATCCAGACAAAAAATTAATAAGGAATCATAGCCTTAAATGACACATTACACTTGATAGACTTAATTGATATTTATACGACATTCCATCCAAAAGCAGTGGAATACACATTCTTCTCAAGTGAACATGGAACATTTTCCAGGATAGATCACATCTTGGGTCACAAATCAAGCCTCAGTAAATTTAAGAAAATTGAAATCCCATCAAACATCTTTTCTAACCACAAAGCAATAAGGTTATAAATCAATTAAAAGAAAAAAATCGTAAAAATTACAAACACATGAAAGCCAAACAACATGGTATGAAATAACCAAGAGATCACTGAAGAAATCAAAAAGGAAATCAAAAAATACCTAGAAACATATGACAATGAAAACTTGATGACCTAAAACCTATGGGATGCAGCAAAAGCAGTTCTAAGAAGGAAGTTTATAGCCACACAATCCTACCTCAAAAACAAGAAAAATCTCAAATAAATTATTTAATCTTACACCTAAAGCAACTAGAGAAAGAAGAACAAACAAACCCGAAGTTAGTAGAAGGAAAGAAATCATGAAGATCAGAACAGAAATTTAAAAAATAAAAAGAGTAAAGATCAATAAAACTAAAAGCTGGTTCCTTGAGATGAAAAACAAAATTGATATACCTTTAACAAGACTCATCCAAAAAGAGGGAGAGGACTCAAATCAGTAAAACTAGAAACAAAGAAGAAGTTACAATTGACACTGCAGAAATACACAAGATCATATGAGACTACTACAGGTAGTAGACTACTACTCACCCCTATTATTCAACATAGTTTTGGAAGTCCTAGCCACAGCAATCAGAGAAGAAAAATGAAGCCAAATTGGAAAAGAAATAAAACTGTCACTGTTTGCAAATGACATGATACTACACATAGAAAATACTAAATGTAGTAACAGAAAGCTATTAGAGCTAATCGATGAATTTAGCAAAGTTGCAGGATACAAAATTAACACTCAAAAATCTTTTGCACTCCTGTATACTAACAACAAAAGATCAGAAAGAGAAATTAAAGAAACAATCCCATTTACCATTGTAACAAAAATAATAAAATACCTAGGAATAAACCTACCTAAGGAGTCAAAAAAACTTTATGCAAAAAATTATAAGATGGTGATGAAAGAAATCAGAGACAACACAAAAAGATGGAGACATACACCATGTTCTTAGATTGAAAGAATCGATATTGTGAAAATGACTACTACGCAAAGCAATCTACAGACTCAATGCAATCCCTATCAAATTACCAATGGCATTTTTCACAGAACTAGAACAAAAAAATTCACAATTTGTATGACAACAAAAAAGACCTTGAATAGCAAAAGCAATCTTGAGGAAAAAAAAAAAACTGAGTTGGAGGAATAAGGTTCCCTGACTTCAGACTCTACTACAGTGCTACAGTAATGAAGACAGTATGATACTGGCACAAAGACAGAAATATAGATCAATGGAACAAGATAGAAAGCCCAGAGATAAACACACACACCTATGGTTACCTAATCTATGACAAAGGAGGCAAGAACATACAATGGAGTAAAGAGAGCCTTTTCAATAATTGGTGCTGGGAAAACTGGATAGCTACATGTAAAATAATGAAATTAGCACACTCTCTAACACCATACACAAAAATAAATTCAAAATGGATTAAAGACCTAAATGTAAGGCCAGACACTATAAAACTCTTAGAGGAAAACATAAGCAGAACACTCTTTGACATAAATCGCAACAAGATCTTTTTTGACCCACCTTCTTGAGTAATGAGAATAAAAACAAAAATGAACAAATGAGACCTAATTAAACTTAAATGGTTTTGCATAGCAAAGGAAACCATATACAAGATTAAAAGACAACACTCAGAATGGGAGAAAATATTTGCAAACAAAGCAATGGACAAAGGACTAATCTCCAAAATATACAAACAGCTCATGCAGCTCAATATCAAAAAAAAAAAAAGGAGAGAAAAAAACAATCAAAAAACGGGCAGAAGGCCTAAATAGATATTTTTCTAAAGAAGAAATATAGATGGCCAACAAACACATGAAAAGATGCTCAACATAAGTAATTATTAGAGAAATACAAATCAAAACTACAATGAGATGTCACCTCACACTGGCCAGAATGGCCATGATCACACAATCTAAAAACAATAAATGCTGGGGAGGGTGTGGAGAAAAGGGAACCATCTTACACTGTTGGTGGGGATGTAAATTGCTACAGCCACTATGGAGAACAGTATGGAGGTTCCTTAAAACACTAAAAATAGAACTACCATGTGACCCAGCAATACACCTCCTGGGCATATACCCAGAGAAGACCATAATTCAAAAAGACACATGCACCCCAATGTTCATTGCAGCATTATTTTCAATAACCAGGACATGGAAATAACTTAAATATCCATCAACAGAGGAATGCATATGGAAGATGTGGTATATATATACAATTAAATTTTACTCAGCCATATAAAGGAATGAAATTGTTTAATCTGTAGAGTCGTGGATGAACCTAGAAACTGTCATACAGAGTGACATAAGTAAGAGAAAAACAAATATCATATATTAACTCATATATGAGGAATCTGAAAAAATTGGTATATATGAATTTTTTACAAAC
Source organism: Delphinus delphis (assembly GCF_949987515.2). NCBI lineage: Eukaryota > Metazoa > Chordata > Mammalia > Artiodactyla > Delphinidae > Delphinus > Delphinus delphis. Next base: position 58,479,928 of record NC_082695.1, read on the forward strand.
AGAAATACAGACATAGAGAACAAACATATGGATACCAAGGAGGAAAGGTGGGTGGGATGAATTGGGGGATTGGGATTGGCATATATATACTATTGATACTATGTATAAAACAGATAACTAATGAGGACCTACACTATAGCACAGGCCACTCTACTCAATGCTTTGTGGTGACATAAATGGGAAGGAAATCCAAAAAAGATGGGATATATGTATACATAGAGCTGATTCACTTTGCTGTACAGTAGAAACACAACATTGTAAAGCAACTGTATTCCAATAAAAGATTTAAAAAATTAACGTGGAAAAATATATTGAACTTACTATTTTGAAACTGGAAAAGTTGGTATTGAAATTCTATAAAAGGAATGATATGCTTACCGTATGCTAATTTTACTTCTTAAAATTGTGGTAAAATGTATAACACAGGAATTGCAATTATAATGTTTTTAAAGTGTGAAATATTTGTGGCATGTTTACATTCACATTGTTGTGCAGTCATCACCACATTCTGCTTCCACCTATTTTTCGTCACCTCAAACTCTCCCTCTGACTCAGTCCCTGACAATCTCTATTCTTTTTTCTGTCTCTTTAAATGTTTCTAGTCCAAAAATTTCATATAAGTAGAATCATACAATATGTCCTTTTTTCTTTTCAACCTTTGATTTTTTTAATTTTCAAAAATACAGAAAAATTGAAAGAATGATACAATGAAATCCCATTTACCTACTACCTATATTCAACAGTTAATATTTTGCAATATTTGTTTTATCGATCTACATATACTAATTTTCTTCTTTGTTATGGTGTTAAAGTATGCATCATATAAAATTTATCATCTTAACCATTTTTAAGCTCACAGTTTAGAAGTGTTAAGTATAAGAACTTTTTTATCTTGCAAATCTGAAACTCAACTTCCTTAAACAGTAACTCTCCTTTACCTCATCTTCCCAGCCCCTCATAACCACTATTTTACTTTCCTTTTCTATGAATTTCAGTACTTTAGATACTTCGTATAAGTGAAATTTGTCTTTTTGTGACTGAGGTGTTTCTCTTAGCTTAATTTTGTCAAGTTTCATCCATGTTGCAGCATGTAGCAAGAAATCCTCCTTCCTTGCAAAGGCTGAAAGTAGTCCATCATATGTATGTAACCCATTTTGTTTATCAATTCACCCACCGATGGACACTTGGGAAACTCCCATTCTGGGCTAAATAGTTCTGTTGTGAATAGAGGTGTGTAAATATCTCTTTAAAAAAAATAAAGCAGAATGAGAATAAAATGCAATGCTCACAGTAAACTACAATATGAAATTGATATAATTCCAATAGTTTAGTCTTACTATTCGACATATTTAATATTTTCATGGGAATATCAATAGATCTATTTTATAGATGAGGATATTAAAGCACAGCATGAAGAGTAGTAGAGGTTTCTCCTTTGTTGTTTACCTACTTTTATAAATATATCCCTAAAATGAGTCCTACAGTTGATGGAATTGATAAGTCCCTAAGGCCACACTGAAAGAAACCTGATAATACTGAGTAAATTGGGCTATATTTACAGTGAATACAGTTTTGTTAATTCTTTGACCTTGTTGAGGCCATGTACTTTGTTGGTCACCTCTCTAACCTGGCACAGGCAACTCTGGTAGCAAATCAAACTGATAGAGAAGAAAGGAGAATGAACCAATTGTGACATTTAAAATCTTCTAAAAGTTTTTGAAACTTCTTGAAGACAAAAGCTCTATGAAGTTATCTGAGGCTCTAAGAAAGGATTATATATTCTTTATGCATCTCATACACTATAATTTCCCAATGATTTCTAATCAACTTAGTAACACCAGTGCACAATATTTTTCAGAGAAGTTAACAATTTGACAATAAGAATACTTCATTTATCTATTCTTGTAAAGAAAAGTGCCCTTCCTCACATAGTACAAATGTTTTCATTATTTATTGTCTCCTCAAGCTCAGTTGAACACATAACTCATAATTGAGAGAGAGGTTTTTATATATGTTGCACCATCTGATGGCTTTGAGAATATATAAAGTATCTACATCAGTCAGTGGATCTGCAGATGAAATGACTGGAAATGAGTGAATCATCAAATGCAGCTTTGGCTTCCATGAGCAATCTCATTTCCCATTTGTATAATGCAGCTTCCTCTCAAACAGCTGTGCAATTTAATAAGGTAATAGTATCATATAATTTTTAGAGCTATAAGAAACTTCAGAAAATTTTATACCCTCTTCTTTGAAATCTTGGTGAGGATACAAATACTCAGTCTAGTTAAGAGTTTGGGTACAAAGTCACATAGCATGGTAGTAAGCATTCTGAACCACAGTGCTTTTTTTTCAATCCAATGTATGTCCTTTTCAAAAATAACATTTTATAGTTTTTGTATTTGATGAATTCAGTACAGTTCATCTGTCTCTTTTATTGAATGATAAACATTCAAGGAAGTAGAAACAATTTTAAGTTTTATTAGTTACTAGGTTTACAGTTCTAAGAAAATATTGAGAAAATAAATTTTTTCTTCTTTTTATTTTCAAGATACTTGAATACAATTTTGCTGTCTATGTACTTCAGAATATTAGACATAGTCTATAATTAATGTCTAATAGTCTGAAAGGAAAAAGAGAATCCATTTCCTACATGATGAAAGTGAACTGGGAGAATTCAAATTTCTGCCTGATGTTCCACTAAAAACTGTCCCCATTATCCTTTAAAATTAAAATGCTTTTAAATGATACATTAAACAAGATGGACTTAATTGATATTTATAGGACACTCCATCCAAAGACAACAGAATACACATTTTTCTCAAGTGCTCATGGAACATTCTCCAGGATAGATCATGTCTTGGGTCACAAATCAAGACTTGGTAAATTTAAGAAAATTGAAATCATATCAAGTGTTTTTTCCGACCACAATGCCATGAGACTAGATATCAATTACAGGAAAAGATCTGTAAAAAATACAAACACATGGAGGCTAAACAATACACTACTTAATAATGAAGTGATCACTGAAGAAATCAAAGAGGAAATCAAAAAATACCTAGAAACAAATGACAATGGAGACACAATGACCCAAAACCTATGGGATGCAGCAAAAGCAGTTCTAAGGGGGAATTTTATAGCAATACAAGCCCACCTTAAGAAGCAGGAAACATCTTGAATAAACAACCTAACCTTGCACCTCAAGCAATTAGAGAAAGAAGAACAAAAAACCCCCAAAGCTAGCAGAAGGAAAGATATCATAAAAATCTGATCAGAAATAAATGAAAAAGAAATGAAGGAAACAAAGGCAAAGATCAATAAAACTAAAAGCTGGTTCTTTGAGAAGATAAACAAAATAGATAAACCACTAGCCAGACTCATCAAGAAAAAAAGGGAGAAGACTCAAATCAATAGAATTAGAAATGAAAATGGAGAGGTAACAACTGACACTGCAGAAATAAAAAAGATCATGACAGATTTCTACAAGCAACTCTATGCCAATAAAATGGACAATCTGGAAGAAATGGACAAATTCTTAGAAATGCACAACCTGCCAAGACTGAATCAGGAAGAAATAGAAAATATGAACAGACCAATCACAAGCACTGAAGTTGAAACTGTGATTAAAAATCTTCCAACAAACAAAAGCCTAGGACCAGATGGCTTCACAGGCGAATTCTATCAAACATTTAGAGAAGAGCTAACACCTATCCTTTTCAAACTCTTCCAAAATACAGCATAGGGAGGAACACTCCCAAACTCCTTCTACGAGGCCACCATCACCTTGATACCAAAACCAGAAAAGGATGTCACAAAGAAAGAAAACTATAGGCCAATATCATTGATGAATATAGATGCAAAAATCCTCAACAAAATACTACCAAACAGAATCCAACAGCACATTAAAAGGATCCTACATCATGATCAAGTGGGGTTATTCCAGGAATGCAAGGATTCTTCAATATACACAAATCTATCAATGTGATAAACCATATTAACAAATTGAAGGAGAAAAACCATATGATCATCTCAATAGATGCAGAGAAAGCTTTTGACAAAATTCAACACCCAGTTATGATAAAAACCCTGCAGAAAGTAGGCATAGAGGGAACTTTCCTCAACATAATAAAGGCCATATATGACAAGCCCACAGCAAACATCATCCTCAATGGTGAAAAACTGAAAGCATTTCCACTAAGATCAGGAATAAGACAAGGTTGCCCACTCTCACCACTTTTATTCAACATAGTTTTGGAAGTTTTAGCCACAGCAATCAGAGAAGAAAAAGAAATAAAAGGAATCCAATTTGGAAAAGAAGAAGTAAAGCTGTGACTGTTTGCAGATGACATGATTCTATACATAGAGAATCCTAAAGATGCTACCAGAAAACTACTAGAGCTAATCAATGAATTTCGTAAAGTGGCAGGATACAAAATTAATGCACAGAAATCTCTGGCATTCCTATATACTAATGATGAAAAATCTGAAAGTGAAATCAAGAAAACACTCCCATTTACCATTGCAACAAAAAGAATAAAATATCTAGGAATAAACCTACCTAAGGAGACAAAAGACCTGTATGCAGAAAATTATAAGACACTGATTAAAGAAACTAAAGATGATACAAATAGATGGAGAGATGTACCATGTTCTTGGATTGGAAGAATCAACATTGTGAAAATGACTCTACTACCCAAAGCAATCTACAGATTCAATGCAATCCCTATCAAACTACCACTGGCATTTTTTCACAGAAGTAGAACTAAAAATTTCACAATTTGTATGGAAACACAAAAGACCCCGAATAGCCAAAGCAATCTTGAGAACGAAAAAAGGAGCTGGAGGAATCAGGCTCCCTGACTTCAGACTATACTACAAAGCTACAGTAATCAAGAGAGTATGGTACTGGCACAAAAACAGAAATACAGATCAATGGAACAGGATAGAAAGCCCAGAGATAAACCCACGCACATATGGACACCTTATCTTTGATAAAGGTGGCAGGAATGTACAGTGGAGAAAGGACAGCCTCTTCAATAAGTGGTGCTGGGAAAACTGGACAGGTACATGTAAAAGTATGTGATTAGATCACTCCCTAACACCATACACAAAAGTAAGCTCAAAATGGATTAAAGACCTAAATGTAAGGCCAGAAATTATCAAACTCTTAGAGAAAAACATAGGCAGAACACTCTATGACATAAATCACAGCAAGATCCTTTCTGACCCACCTCCTAGAGTAATGGAAATAAAAACAAAAATAAACAATGGGACCTAATGAAACTTCAAAGCTTTTGCACAGCAAATGAAACCATAAACAGACCAAAAGACAACCCTCAGAATGGGAGAAAATATTTGCAAATGAAGCAACCGACAAAGGATTAATCTCCAAAATTTACAAGCAGCTCATGCAGCTCAATAACAAAAAAACAAACAACCCAATCCAAAAATGGGCAGAAGACCTAAATAGACATTTCTCCAAAGAAGATATACAGACTGCCAACAAACACATGAAAGAATGCTCAACATCATTAATCATTAGAGAAATGCAAATCAAAACTACAATGAGATATCATCTCACACCAGTCAGAATGGCCATCATCAAAAACTCTAGAAACAATAAATGCTGGAAAGGGTGTGGAGAAAAGGGAACACTCTTGCACTGCTGGTGAGAATGTGAATTGGTTCAGCCACTATGGAGAGCAGTATGGAGGTTCCTTAAAAAACTACAAGTAGAAATACCATATGACGCAGCAATCCCACTACTGGGCATATACCCTGAGAAAACCAAAATTCAAAATGAGTCATGTACCAAAATGTTCATTGCAGCTCTATTTACAATAGCCCGGAGATGGAAACAACCTAAGTGCCCATCATCGGATGAATGGATAAAGAAGATGTGGCACATATATACAATGGAATATTACTCAGCCATAAAAAGAAATGAAATTGAGCTATTTCTAATGAGGTGGATAGACCTAGAGTCTGTCATACAGAGTGAAGTAAGTCAGAAAGAAAAAGACAAATACCATATGCTAACACATATATATGGAATTTAAGGGAAAAAAATGTCATGAAGAACCTAGGGGTAAGGCAGGAATAAAGACGCAGACCTACTAGAGAACGGACTTGAAGATATGGGGAGGGGGAAGGGTGAGCTGTGACAGGGCGAGAGAGAGTCATGGACATATACACACTAACAAACGTAGTAAGGTAGATAGCTAGTGGGAAGCAGCCTCATGGCACAGGGATATTGGCTCGGTGCTTTGTGACAGCCTGGAGGGGTGTGATAGGGAGGGTGGGAGGGAGGGAGATGCAAGAGGGAAGACATATGGGAACATCTGTATATGTATAACTGATTCACTTTGTTATAAAGCAGAAACTAACACACCATTGTAAAGCAATTATACCCCAATAAAGATGTTAAAAAAAAAGAGAGAGAGAGAGAGAGAGATTAGCAAAGACATAGCTTAGGTGGTCAGTGCCTTGCCCACACCCCCAGCTTACCCCAGAGGTCACCATACAGTTTTTTCCACGTGGATGGCTTTCTGCATTGTCTCTCTGCTTCAAAGCATTTTCTGGCCTCCAGGCTGCTCTGGGAGTTGGTGCCACAGGAGCAACCTTTACCTAGAGAGGCCTGAGAGCTGGTGGATAAATATGCTGACTTCCTCAGCCTTCAGGAACAACTCTGAGGCACGCTGCACACAGGGTCTGGGAACAGAGCCCCAGGTTCCACAGCAGTGACTTACTCATTACCCCACACTTGGCTGGCTTGGTTCCCTTCTCTCTACTGCTTTCTCACTCCCTTACTGGTACTTCCTGATGCTGCCCCCCCCAAATAAATAACTTGAATCCATAAAAAAAAAATTAAAATGCTTCTTCTAGTTACAAACATTCTTCTCACTGCTTCTCTGCATGCATTGATATTTGTAAGATCAATATGAAATTTAGTATCATCATGTTTAATCATAATTAGCCAGAGTCCTATGTTTAGCTGATCCTATAAAATGTGTTATAATGATTCTAAAATGTTTAAGAATCACTGCCTTTGTGCATACAGAGACCTGTGTTAACTTATTGATTGCAACTAGTACACAGAAGCAGACAAACACCATCTGGTGGCAAAAATGGTTCTATAACTATCCCCCTTCCAATCTTGGTTCTAAAGTAATGCATCATTGATTGTGTTTCTCCAGATATAAAAATTGATTTTCTTTCTACACCTCAACAATGAAAATTTTTGTCCCTTTAAACCCCACAGTATCAGTAACTATCATTCTTCAAGCTAAGATAAAACTTTCAGGACTATGGAGTGGTCAAATGAGTTTGATTGTTATAATCAGACCTCAATGAAAATTTTCAGTAAAAACTCCTCACCCTGTATGCATCTCATGAATAATAATGAGTGATGTTAAAGTGGTTGAACCTCAAGTTCACACATTCAGAATGAAAATCAATGCTCGGCATATAAGTATAGAAAATGCCAAATATTAACTAATATTTTATTTGTATAAGAACATGTGCACATGTGCACACATGTGTGAGCCTATTGTGTATGTGTATGTGTGTATGTTTATATAGGGCTTAGGTAGAAAGCCTCCTTCAATATAATACAATTTAAGAAGGTATCTGAGGGCTTCCCTGGTGCCGCAGTGGTTGACAGTCAGCCTGCCGCTGCAGGGGACACGGGTTCGTGCCCTGGTCCGGGAAGATCCCACATGCCACAGAGCGGCTGGGCCCATGAGCCATGGCTGCTGAGCCTGCACGTCCGGAGCCTGTGCTCCGCAACGGGAGAGGCCACAACAGTGAAGAGGCCCGCGTACCGCAAGTAAAAAAGAAAAAGAAGGTATCTGAAATAAGGGTAGAGGAAACTACCATGTCCACTCTTAAAGGGATCAAACATTGTTATATCGCATTAGTATACCTTTTATTCCTTTAGCACATCTACTTAAACCCCATATTGAAATATGCCACCAGGGTACCAGAGCCTTCTCCTCTTTCCTCATTGTTCTCCTTGTTATTTAACCCAACTTGTGAAATTCCTAGTGCAAATGGAAAGAATTGAGCTATATGTGTATGAAGATCTTACTTCTTTCAGTACTCAGGGTAGCTGTGCTGGACATAAGGCAGACCAATGTCCTGGGCAGTCACCTCCACCATTAAGTAGCCTCATTGAGGACTCCTCAGACCAGGGTTTCATGGTTCAACATAAGTTCTCCATTTCAATAGACATACTGAATAAAATCAGGCTTGCTATTGCATCTCACTGAACAGAGTGCAGCTAAGAGAGGGTTCTGTCATGCAAACACCTATTTCAGCATCCAGTGACAATATGTTTAACACTCTCATGGACAGGGACTCTAAGGAACTTCTAGAAGAACTTGTGGTCCAGGTGTAAAGAACATAACATCCAGGTCAAATTGCAACTAGTGTGGAGGATGAAGGATTGAGGGAGATCTCAGTTTGAGGTCTGACTATGCCTAATTTGGACATATCTGTTTTCACATATACTGGCTACTTCTCTACACTTGAAGTTGATATGTACTTAGGTAGAATCCAAGCTGGAGCATTGAATCATTGAAAGCAAATTAACAGCAATCACCTTCATGGTCTATTAAGGCAGGGAAGAATGTGGAAGCAGGAAGTTTCAAGTTGCATCATAGTTCTGGGAAATTTGTCCATTCACAATGGTGCCTACTCTCATAGTAAGAGGGGCATGAAGGAGGCCCAAAAGCCTCATCCAAGTTACTGGGGATCAGTATAAACACTAGTCTGAAAAGAGGTGTGGGACAGGAGAAAGAATGCCTATAAATTTCCAGAGAATGGGAGGAAATCAAGGTCCAAACCCATGTCTCTGGATTAATACAGTGGATTTAGACCCCATAACACAATGCCTTGGGAGCATATGGTGATATCTTTTGGAGCCATTTACAAGGGTAGTAGCTAAGCAGTGGAAGTCTGGGCAACACAACCCAACTTTATCTTTTTTGCATGGTAGATATCTTCTTATTTATTTTGTATAGTATACTTCCATGAAAATTTTCATTTTAAGAGTTTAATCATTTAAAAAGCTCCTAAAAATACTTGATTAGTCTAGAAAGTTGATGAGAATGCAGCATCTCAGTAACCAGACATGGGTTCTGTTTAGGTGAGCAGCATGATTTACCCCCAAAAATGAATGGTGGTACGTAGGCTACTGCTGCTTTTGTGACAGGTTTAGGATCCTAGGTAGCCTCTGCAGAGGTGGCTGTCTAGGAAAGAGAAGAACAAGGGAACAAGCAGAGGCTGCTGAGAAGATACCCAGAATACTCCTAGAGGAAGTACAGAATGATGAGTGGGTTGGGTACATGGGCTGGTGTAGGCTGTGCTCTCAAGAACTAAGGTTGGAGAGCAGACTCCTATATGTGACCTCTGCCAGTTGCAGGGAATTTGATCAGACTCTGATTTTACAAGAAACATTACATGGGTTCTTTATCTAATCCACTGACAGTCCAATTTCCATGAAGAGGTTAAAAGCATCATAAAACACTTTACTATTTTCTCTATATATCATCCCTGAATTACAGATAGTTATAGCTGTAGCAGTTCATGGAATATTCATTTATTCAAGCATACCTTAAGAAAGTCAAGATCAATGATATAATTGCAGTGGGGTAAACTTTTTCAAAAGATCATATCCTTGTGTGATATAGCATGTCATTGCATTTTCCTCTTGTCTCACCTTACTGCTCAGTATTGGAACTCAGGTTCTGACATATAAAATATGGTTAATAAAATAGACAATGTTATTAAACACAACATCATGAAGAAACTTCTTCCATTTTCAGACATCTTACATTAACTAACTTATTAATGTTATCTATAAAACATCTATAAAACACCTATAAAACTGGTGTGTGTATGATATTGTGATATATTGATAATTTGAAATATATATTTAGTCTCTGTCTATGGTTCCTGGCAAAAAAAGCTTCTAAAACCTTTGAAATTTCCTGAGTGACAGGGATGATAAGAGCATCTTTTGTTGTAAAAATCTTATCTTTGCCTCTGGTTTCTGAAAAAGAGCTCCTAAAATCCTTGGAATGAGTGATGAGTACCTTGGTAAATTAATGAGATAACTCTTGGCTGAGGGACTACTAGATAACTTCAAGTTGGGGGCTGGTCACCAGAAAGTCCAACCATGTGATTAGAGGGTTGGAACTTTCAGCCCTATCCCCAGACTTCCAGGGAGGACAATGAATTCCATTACCAATGAAAAATGATTGAATTGATCATGACTATGAAATGGAACTTCTGTAAAAACCCTAAACAACAGAGTTTGGAAAGCTTCTGGAGTGGTGACCACATCCAGGTGCTAAGAAGGTGACCCACCTGAAGAGGACATGGAGGCCTACATCCATTTCACCATACTTCATCCTATGCATCTCTTAGTAGTTAGTGGCAGAATTGAGTTGAATCATAGGTCACCCAGTTTGTATTTAGAGTTGGAGAATTGATTAGTGTGAAAAAATACCACACACATTTGTTGTCAGAGTGTTGTGAGTAGAAACGATATGCTTATCTATAGCTGTATTCAGGTGGCCATTACAATGTTAACCATGGTAAGGTTGACATAAAAGCCCTGTCTCCTTATTGGAGAACCCCCTTTAGATATGTGTCAACAAAAACATTGATAACATGTATTGAACATGTTCACTGGGCCTATTAGAGATTCTAACAGGAAATAAACTTACCAGTCTTCAGAGTTTCATGAATTTGGGGGGGGGGAATGGATATAAATTAACCTGTGTCATAACTTGGAATAGTGAAAAGAGTGCTTGGCTCGTATGGCAAAAATAGACTACCTGCTCACTAAACTTGTGAACAGTTTCTTCTTTCTGGGGACACAACTAGATGATATTTCCCAGACTTTTCTTGGCATTAAACTGAGTTCTACAAATGTAATGTGAGTGGAAGTGATGCATGCCACTTCTGGGCCTGGCTTGTATAAATCTTCCATATTATTTACTCTTACACTTGCTTGATGCAGATAAAGACAATGAATTTGGAAGCTACTGGTAAAGTCTGTGTCCCTAATTCACACTTGGAGAAAATTGCCTGCCAATTAGGAGCACCTACTTTGGACTTTATCCAAGTGAGGAACTTCTATCATATGTTAGCTATTATGAATTTTGATATTTGTTGCAACAAGCATTAATTTAATTAATATAGCTAGGATTTTGAAGACTTAAATTCTAGTATAATCTCTATCATCATCAGATGATGAGGTTTATACTCATATGAGTTATTTAATCTTGTCATATCTCAGCATCCTCATCTGTAGAATGACACTAATTATGCTTTTTCAACTATCATACAAGATCACAGGGTAGCCCTAATAAGATGATGGATCTGAGAAGACACTGAAAAGCATGATATATGATATGTGTACAAGGTGCTATAAAATAATTTAGGGTGCCCAGACCTCTTAAGTGACCAGTAAATTGAATTGATATCTCCATTCTGAACAAAATATCTTGATTCTTATATATATGAATGATTTCCTGCTCAGTTTCTGAAATACTTATTAGCATAGATGAATCTATGTTCAGATGTTGTGAAGAGAGAGTTAACACATGGTCCCATTTAGTCCTGCCTCTCACACCACAGTATAGAGATACTCTCCTGTGCATGATTGTTCAAAGGAAAAACACTAAATTGAAAACCAAAGTCAATCATAATCTTATCTATAAATTCACTCAGGCCAAAATCAGATTAATATCACTGAGAAAACTACCAAAGTGCAATGGGAGCACTCAGCAAGATGATGTTGTATGGCCTGACTCTGAAAACCCAGATCAGTGCTTTCAAATTCACTAATCTACCTTTCCATTTATTTTCTTATAATTGTTTTCACATGTAGAGTTACATATGTAAAGTTTAATATATGTACTTTTTAACCTAAAGGGAAGCAATATTGACTTAAATTTCCTATGGGATGTATAAAATTTTCCATATCACAAAAAATGATCAGCTTTAAAAATCCATACTGTTAAAAATTATGTGATGAATAAGACAAAGTAAGCTATACCTGACGCATCACTGCAGGTGTTCCAAAATTTCACCTCCCTCATTCCAGTCCCTATTCCCCATCCACCTCTTCTTGCAATACCACTAGAGTGCCCCACACTCCAATTTCTATAATGCTTCATTGTTTATTAAGTATATACATTTTTAAAGGTTTTTTTTCTTTCTTTATAAGAAGGATGGCATGTTATATATAATCTTTTGAGGATAACTGTTTCCATTTAATATTTTATTGCTAGGATTCTTTCCTATGAGGTTACACCACTGTAGTTTATTTCTTTTGATGGTTGTATACTGTGGTAGGCAGAATAATGGCGACCAAAGACATCCCTGTCCTAATATTCAGAACCTAGGAATATGTGTGGTTTTTGTTTACTTGTTTGTTGTTGTTTTTAACAGTAGGTCCTTATTTGTCATCTAATTTATACACAGTAACATGTATATGTTAATACAAAACTCCTAATTTATCCCTTCCCCCCTTTCCTCTTTGGTAACCATAAGTTTGTTTTCTATGTCTGTGAGTCTCTTTCTTTTTGTAAATAAGTTCATAAATATCTCTTTTTTATATTCCACATATAAGTGATATCATATGATATTTGTCTTTCTCTGTATGACTTACTTCACTTAGTATGATAATCTCTAGGTCCATCCTTATTGCTGCAAATGGCATTATTTCATTCTTTTTTATGGCTGAGTAATATTCCATTTCATATGTACACTGCATCTTTTTTATACATTCATCTGTCAATGGACACTTAGGTTGCTTCCATGTCTTGGCTACTGTAAATAGTGCTGTAATGAACAGTAGGGTGTATATGTCTTTCTGAATTACAGTTTTCTCCAGATATATGTCCAGGAGTGGGATTACAGGATCATATGGTAACTCTATTTTTAGTTTTTTAGGGACCCTCCATACTGTTCACCATAGTGGCTCTACCAATTTACATTTCCACCAATAGTGTAACAGGGTTTATTTTTCTCCACACTTTCTCCAGCATTTATCATTTGTAGAATTTTTGATGATGGCTATTCTGACTGCTGTGAGGTGATACTTTGTTATAGTTTTTAATTGCATTTCTCTAATAATTAATGATTTGCACATCTTTTCATGTGTCTGTTGGCCATCCATATGTATTCTTTGGAGAAATGTTTGTTCAGAACTTCTGCCCATTTTTTGATTGTGTTGTTTGTTTTTTTGATATTGAGCTGTATGAGCTATTTGTATATTTTGGAGATTAATCCCTTATTGGTCGCATTATTTGCAAATATTTTCTCCCTTTCCTTAGGTTGCATTTTCATTTTGTTTATGGTTTCCTTTGTTGTGCAAAAGATCTTAAGTTTGGGGGAATATATTAATTACATGGCAAAGGATAATTAAGGTTATATATGGAAAGATTGCTAAGGGTCTTGAGATGTAGAGATTAGACAGGTAGAGATAGTGATATTAGAATGTAATAGGAAATGCCTGTGAGAGAAAAATGAGGAGGAATCCATGTAAGCCTGGCAGAGCTGTCAGATCTTGATGCAAGTCTGACTTTGAGTGAAGGAAAGAAGGAAGGAAGTTTGGGTATAAGCATCCTAGACCACCATGCAATCTAAAGAATGTTTGACAATCCCTTCAAGGAATCCTCAAGCCAAAGCAATCATCTGAGGAACATACATTTTGTAGGAAAAAGTCTGCTTTAGAATAGATGCTGAACTCAGTCACTGACTAGAAGAGCCCATGGGAACCATGGCCTCAGTGCAAAATCAGCCATAGATATTAGCTCAGCAGTTTAGGTTCTCAGTAAATTATGGTCCCTGTGTTTGGAGATCTGTGAAGTCTTTTCTCATAGCTGCCACCAGCTGGGAAGTGTTTGACTTTCAGATTTCTGGCCCATCAATGATGGGAATTTTCAAAGCAGAGAATAATGTGGTCAAAATGGAATTTTGGAAGATGACATAGCATCTTAGTTCTTGTGGATAAAGAACAAACATAGATATAAACTCTGCCTATAATAAATGTTAACCAAGTATTTTTTTAATAAAACTTATTCACTTATATGAAGTTGATGAAGTAAAAACAAACAACAACAACAAAACAAAAGAACACCTCTTATAACGCTTGACTTCTAAAATCCTGCTTTGAATCAAGTTTCCTTATTATTTATGACAAAAATTTAGACCTGAGTAAGGGAAGCTTTTTCTATATATGGCCTGAAAGTATTATAGGTTTGAGGGATCAGCTAGTGTCTATCACAGTTATTCAACTTTGCCTTATAGTGTGAAGTCATACATAGATTATATGTAAAAGAAGAAGTATGGCTCTATTCCAATAAAATTTTACTTACAAAAGCACATGCTAGCCACAGGCTGTAGTTTGCTGACCATAGATTTAAAGATTTCAAGTAATCAAATATGTATACATGATCAGTTATAACAGATCATTCTAAAATTCAAGCCAGCATGGTATATTAGGAGTTTCATATTTAGGGAATTGTGATATGGAAAGCTCAATAAGTAGTCAAGGACCAAATCTTGCTTATTCCAAACATGTTCAATTCCAAATAATTTGATTTTATCCATGGGAAGCCATTATTACATTTTATGCAAGGAAATGACATAAAGAATTAGAGGGGCAAAGCAGAGGGAGGTGAGCCTGGAGGATAAACAAGTATGAAATTGTGCAGCCAAGAGATTAACAAAATATGAAAGCTTAATTCAAAAGGGAGTGACTGGTTAATTAATAAAAAGGATTGGATAAAAAGCTCTAAAAGGTACAAAATTCCCAGAATGCAGGAAACTTACATGTGGAAAATATGGAAGAGAAGTATGCTAGAATGAACCAGAGCTTTATATAGACTTGAGTCACTGGGTGAAAAATGGTGTCTTTCACTAAAAAAAGAGGCAAAAAATAAGTATCTGATTTAATGGGGTCAGATGAAAGGCTCCTTTGAGGAGTTTGAATTGCCTGTGGAATATTGAAATAAAACTGTCTAGTAAGCAGTTGGTTGCTTATGCTACACAGTCCTGTGTAACATAAGTTTAACAGAAACTGTTTGGGGCCTATTTGAAAAACCATGTTGCCTGCCATTGTAAGGGAGTTGAACAATAATTAAGACAAAAGTTGACAGAGATAGGGAGAAAGAAAGAGCCTTTCACAAAGATTTAATCATGTTAATTTCCCAAACCTTCTTCCTTAAATGTCATTCTCCTCTTAGTATATATTATAATTCCTGCACTTATTTGATAGGAGGAAATATAAAGAATTTCTCAGGAGAAGTTGCTACTGTAAGGTCACATTTTCTTGTCCATTCTAAATCTCAGTCATCTAAATTCTAGATTTTATATACCAGTCACATTTCTTTCCAAAATTTTTATTTAACAAGATTTATGTTTGGTCACAATTTGACTAGAAGAAAAGCGGCAAAGATTAAATACAATGAACATATCTGATAGTTATTCAAAGTCATTTTCTTTAAGGTGAAATTTTGCTTTTCCACATGCCTCTCTGCCCCCAGGTATGGAGCTCACTGTTAACTCTATTTTAATATTATGCCTCAATAATAATAATTATTATAAACTGCTTCAATATACCTGGCATTGTCATAAGTGCTTTATATTTATTAATCCATTAATTCCTCAAACCACCCAAAGAGGTACTTATTATTATTGTCTTTGTTTAGAGGTGAGGAAACTAAGAAATTGTAAAGCTTGCTAAAGTTCATGCAGTTTATAGGCAGTAGAAGTGGGTATGTACCCACACAATATAATTACAAAGTCCATATTCTTATCCACTACCCAACACTGCATCTCATAACAAGGTACTATAATGAAAATCATACAATTAACAGTATAAACTGATATTATTTCTGCCAGTACTATTATTTCTTAAATAAAGTTCAAATTCAGCAGCTTGAAATATAAATGAGGCCCAAGTACTTCTGCATCATGTTTTCTTTCAAATCTCCCAAGGGTTCTCCTCACTGGACCTTGCTGTTCTTTTGGCCCTAGAGAATCTCCACATGATTAGACTCACATCATAATGATAACTGGGATCACAACCAGACACATGAAATTTCTCTGCATCTGTGTCTTCTAAAAGACATGGACAACTCAATTTTAGGGTAGTGCCTAAATTTTCATTTTGATAACTAGTAGACACTTGAAATTCACAGATTAGAAAAGAACAAGGAGCACATTGTCATCTCTAATTATTTAAAACCTTAGCTTTTAATTGGAGAATATCTGATTGTGTTGTTAATTTATAAATGTTTAATTAAAGAAAATACCACACATTTGGTCTTGTGCATGTCTCATGATCCCTAACTGTGGAACAACATGTCACTTTTGATTATATTATGTAAATATTTATTTATAATTCTACCTTGTTCCACACACACTCACATACACACACACAAACAAGCACACACACATGAATATCATAGTCCTTTTGACTGCATGAGGAGCACAGGGAAGCCACATTACTCTGCATTTTACTATGAGCATTTAGTGTAATAATCCCTGAGGCAATCTTTAAAAAAAGGCTGCTTTTAGAGAAAACCTCCTTAAGGAATCCCTTCTCCTGTTAACTCCTTCTGCACATTCAGTTCCATTTCAGGAAAAAAAAAATTGTGAGGTGTTTAAAATATGTATTTTTTGTGAATTTATATTCTTCACATACAGGATAGCAAAATAGAATGGGGGAAAATAGCTGGGTCAGTTCTAGCACTGGTTTATTCCATGCATTCCTCAGTTTAATATACGTGTATGGAACACCTCTGTATTGAATCTGTCTTCAGGAATCTTACAATTTAATGGAAGGTATAGAATACATAGTCATTCATTCAATAGTGTATCCAATCCACAAGTATTTATTGTGTGTCTACAATATAATTTCTATTTTCTTACCCTTATAAACAATGGACTGTAATGAATTTTATTAGTCTTCTGAGGAGGTCATATATTATGAGAGAAGATAAGTTTGATATGGTGCATTGTAATCGTAGAGTGGTGAAACATCCTCCTGTTGTAGGAGTTTGAGTAGTAGAACAAGAAACAACCTTAAAAAGGAATTAGAATTTAAAGGGTGAATCCTTATTTACATGACCTTAGAGAACTATCTGGAAAGGGATAAGATTTTATGAAAGACCACACAAGTTCTCTTATGTACTTAAAATATCAACTCTATACATTTATACAAAGAAAATGAATAGCTAATGGAAATCAAGAATAATATTTTCCCTTAGACTTAAGATTTTAAAAAAGAGACTAGAGCTAGACTGTAGAGAACCTCAAATGCCAAACTAGGGAGTCATACATTTTATATATACCACTAGCCACCAAACAGTTTCAACATCCCTTCATCATTAGAAAAGTATAGCACAGTCCTCACTATGTGAATATTTATTCATTTATGAATTATATACACATAGAAAAAATACATTCAATCTTAATGTAATTCTGCAGGGTCTAGATAAATAAGGAATATTTTCCAACTCATTTTATAATCTCTATAACCAAACATCTCAAGGAAAATATTAGAAAGGAAAATTATAAGACCAATCTTGATCAAGAAAATAAATGACAAAAATTTAAACAAAAGGTTAATGAATTGAATTTAGCAATATATTTTAAATAATGGTAAAGTTGAATAAAACCCAGAAATGTAAATTTGGTTTAACATTAGAAAAATCAAGTAATATAATTAACCACATTAAAGGATTAAAAGAGAAAAGCTGTATCTGTAAGTCAATAGATGTAGAAAAATTATCAGATAAAATTCAACAACCACTGATGATTTTTTAAAAAGCTAAACTCCTTTTTAGCAAACCAGGAATGGAAGAGAAATTTTTTTTAATATGATAAAAAGTATCTACAAAATTGCCAAGCAAACCTCATACTAAATGGTATTTTCCTCATAATTAGGAACAAGACCAGAGTGTACACTGTACTCTGATTTATTCAATAATATACTAGTGGTCCTGGCTATGACAAGAAGAACCTATAGAAATATGATTATTTAACAGAAAGACAATTAAGTTGTTACTGTTCTTGAGACAAATTTATATGTAAAACTTCAGTAGGATTGTATTAATTAAAATGGGCTGGATTATTTTCTGATAACAAAGACCTACAAAATTTCAGAAGCTTAAAAATCAAAAACATACTTTATTCACACTTCATGTCTAACAAGACTGAGCAGAGAAGTGCTCTTGACATTTCATCAGGAACCCCAGTTGATGGTTACCCAATTAAGATGAAAGCTTTCATACATGATTTTCACAATAACACTTGCAGTGGGAGTGGAAACGAAAATTGAAATTGATCCCCAGCAATTGCATTTTTCCACCCAGAAATGACGTGTCATTTCCACTCACATTTTATTTATTTCATTGACCAAGGCAAGTCAGGAATATGCCTAAATTCAAATGGGCACAAGAGTGCAATCCTATTGTGTTCCCAGATTGAAGAGACTGGAATATTTGTGAGCAATCATAACGGATAAAATTAGAATCTACAAGTCAAATAAGATAACTAATAGGAGTGTTCAACAGAATTGCAATAAAAAATATATAGATACATAGCAATTGCATATGCACTAGCAACAAATAGTGAGGAAATGTAACTTTAAAACTCTCATTTAATAATGTATAAGTTATATAAATTTCCACAAATAAATCTAACAAAAGACACAAAACTGAAATGGACAAAATTATAACACTTTATTAAAAAATTTAAAGCAGATTTAAATAAATAGAGAGGTATAAGATTCTACCAAAAATTTATGAATCTGTGGATTTAATGTTCTATCAGTTCACATAAGTTGGTTCTTGTGTGTGTTTGTTTTCATAAAATCTAACAAACAGATTCTGAAATTTATAAGAAGGAGCAAATAACAAAGAATCATTGAGAAAATCAGCCAAATTGTATGACTTTTCTTATCAAATAAGATAAAGTGTTTGTAGAGCATGAGATTAGTATTTAGACTACAGCTATGGAATAAAAGTCAAAAAGACCCATACATGTAGAGAAACTTCATTGATAAGCTGGCTGAACTGGTATTGGAGATCATTGGAAAAAGTATGGCTCTTATAGTAAGTAAAGCTTAAATAATATTATACATTTAATAAATAAAAAATAAAATTTGATTCCATCCTTACACCATACACTCCTGTTCAGGTCAGGACCTACCATTACAAGCTTCACTAATCTTTATCAAACATTCATCCTCTCTTCTTCAACAATCCCTTCTCCCATGTCATAGAATCATAATTTTTTCTAACATCTTTATTGGAGTATAATTGCTTTACAATGGTGTGTTAGTTTCTGCTTTATAACAAAGTGAATCAGTCATACATATACACATATTCCCATATCTCCTCCCTCTTGCGTCTCCCTCCCTCCCACCCTCCATATCCCACCCCTCTAGGTGGTCACAAACCACATAGCTGATCTCCCTGTGCTATGCGACTGCTTCCCACTAGGTATCTATTTTACGTTTCATAGTGTATATATGTCCACGCCACTCTCCCACTCCGTCACAGCTTACCCCTTCCCCTCCCCATATCCTCAAGTCCATTCTCTAGTAGGTCAGTGTCTTTATTCCTGTCTTACCCCTAGGTTCTTCATGACCTTTTTTTTTTCTTAGATTCCAAATATATGTGTTAGCATACAGTATTTGTTTCTCTCTTTCTGCCTTACTTCACTCTGTATGACAGACTCTAGGTCCATCCACCTCACTACAAATAACTCAATTTCTTTTCTCTTTATGGCTGAGTAATATTCCATTGTATATATGTGCCTCATCTTTTTTATCCATTCACCTGTTGATGGACACTTAGGTTGCTTGCATGTCCTGGCTATTGTAAATAGAGCTGCAATGAACATTTTGGTACATGACTCTTTTTGAATTATGGTTTTCTCAGGGTATATGCCCGTAGTTGGATTGCTGGGTCATATGGTAGTTGTATTTGTAGATTTTTAAGGAACCTCCATACTGTTCTCCATAGTGGATGGATCAATTTACATTCCCACAAACAGTGCAAGACAGTTCTCTTTTCTCCACACCCTATCCAATGTTTATTGTTTCTAGATTTTTTAATGATGGCCATTCTGACCGCTGTGAGATGATATCCTACTGTAGTTTTGATTTGCATTCCTCTAACAATTAATGATGTTGAGCATGCTTTCATGTGTTTCTTGGCAATCTGTATATCTTCTTTGGAGAAAAGTCTATTTAGGTCTTCTGACCATTTTTGGATTGGGTTTCTTGCTTTTTGATTATTGAGCTGCATGAGCTGCTTGTAAATTTTGGAGATTACTCCTTTGTCACTTGCTTCATTTGCAAATATTTTCTCCCTTTCTGAGGGTTGTGTTTTGGTCTTGTTTATGGTTTCCTTTGCTGTGCAAAAGCTTCTAAGTTTCATTAGGTTCCATTTGTTTATTTTTGTTTTTATTTCCATTTCTCTAGGAGGTGGGTCAAGAAGGATCTTGCTATGATTTATGTCATGCAGTGCTCTGCCTATGTTTTCCTCTAAGAGATTGATAATGTCTGGCCTTACATTTAGGTCTTTAATCCGTTTTTTGTTTGTTTGTTTGTTTTTGATTTTTGTTTTGCGGCATGTGGGCCTCTCACTGTTGTGGCCTCTCCCACTGTGGAGCACAGGCTCCAGATGCACAGGCTCAGTGGCCATGGCTCACAGGCCTAGCTGCTCCGTGGCATGTGGGATCTTCCTGGACCAGGGCACGACCCCGTGTCCCCAGCATCGGCAGGTGAACTGTCAACCACTGAGCCACCAGGGAAGCCCTTTAATCCGTTTTCAGTTTATTTTTGTGTATGGTGTTAGGGAGTGTTCTAATTTCCTACTTTTACCTGTAACTGTCCAGCTTTCCCAGCACCACTTATTGAATAGGCTGCCTTTTCTCCACTGTATATTCTTGCCTTCTTTATCAAAGATAAGGTGACTATATGTGCGTGGGTTTATCTCTGGGCTTTTTATCCTGTTCCATTGATCTATATTTCTGTTTTTGTGCCAGTACCATACTGTCTTGATTACTGTGGCTTTGTAGTATAGTCTGAATCAGGCTTAGGGAGCCTGATTCCTGCAGCTCCGGTTTTCCTTCTCAAGATTGCTTTTTGTATTCAGGTTCTTTTGTGTTTCCATACAAATTGTGAAATTTTTAGTTCTACTTCTGTGAAAAAATGCCAGTGGTAGTTTGATAGGGATTGCATTGAAGCTGTAGATTGCTTTGGGTAGTAGAGTCATTTTCACAATATTGATTCTTCCAATCCAAGAACATGGTACATCTCTCCATTTATTTGTATCATCTTTAATTTCTTTAATCAGTGTCTAATAATTTTCTGCATACAGGTCTTTTGTCTCCTTAGGTAGGTTTATTCCTAGATATTTTATTCTTTTTGTTGCAATGGTAAATGGGAGTGTTTTCTTAATTTCACTTTCAGATTTTTCATCATTAGTGTATAAGAATGTCAGAGATTTCTGTGCATTAATTTTGTATCCTGGTACTTTCCCAAATTCATTGATTAGCTCTAGTAGTTTTCTGATAGCATCTTTAGGATTCTCTATGTGTAGTATCATGTCATCTGCAAACAGTGACAGCTTACTTCTTCTTTTCCAATTTGGATTCCTTTTAATTCTTTTCCTTCTCTGATTGCTGTGGCTAAAACTTCCAATACTATGTTGAATATGAGTGGTGAGAGTGGGCAACCTTGTCTTATTCCTGATCTTAGTGGAAATGGTTTCAGTTTTGCACCATTGAGGACGATATTGGCTGTGGGTTTGCCATATATGGCCTTTATTATGTTGAGGAAAGCTCCCTCTATGCCTACGTTCTGGAGGGTTTTTATCATAAATGGGTGTTGAATTTTGTCAAAAACTTTCTCTGCATCTATTGAGATGATCATACGGTTTTCCCTCTTTGATTTGTTAATATGGTGTATCACGTTGATTGATTTGCGTATATTGAAGAATCCTTGCATTCTGGAATAAACCCCACTTGATCATGGTGTAGGATTCTTTTAAGTTCTGTTGGATCCTGTTTGCTAGTATTTTGTGGAAGATATTTGCATCTATGTTCATCAGTGATATTAGCCTGTAGTTTTTTTCTTTGTGACATCTTTGTCTGGTTTTGGTATCAGGGTGATGGTGGCCTCGTAGAATGAGTTTGGGTGTGTTCCTCCCTCTGCTATATTTTGGAAGAGTTTGAGAAGGATAGGTGTTAGCTCTTCTCTAAATGTTTGATAGAATTCGCCTGTGAAACCATCTGGTCCTGGGCTTTTGTTTGTTGGAAGATATTTAATCACAGTTTCAAGTTCAGTGCTTGTGATGGTCTGTTCATATTTTCTATTTCTTCCTGGTTCAATCTCGGCAGGTTGTGCATTTCTAAGAATTTGTCCACTTCTTCCACATTGTCCATTTTATTGGCATAGAGTTGTTGTAGCAATCTCTCATGATCCTCTGTATGTCTGCCGTTTAAGTTGTTACTTCTTTTTCATTTCTAATTCTATTGATTTGAGTCTTCTCCCTTTTATTCTTGGTGTGTCTGACTAATGGTTTATCAATTTTGTTTATCTTCTCAAAGAACCAGCTTTTAGTTTTATTGATCTTTGCTATCATTTCATTCACTTCTTTTTCATTTATTTCTGATTTGATCTTTATGATTTCTTTCCTTCTGCTAACTTTGGGTTTTTTTCTGTTCTTCTTTCTCTAATTGTTTTAGGTGCAAGGTTAGGTTGATTATTTGAGATGTTTCCTGTTTTTTAAGGTAGGATATTATTGCTATAATCTTCCCTCTTAGAACTGCTTTTGCTGCATCCCATAGGTTTTGGGTCATCATGTTCTCATCGTCATTTGTTTCTAGATATTTTTTTATTTCCCCTTTGATTTCTTCAGTGATCTCTTGTGTATTAAGTAGTGTATTGTTTAGCCTCCATGTGTTTGTAATTTTTACAGATCTTTTCCTGTAATTGATATCTAGTCTCAGAGTGTTGTGATCGGAAAAGATACTTGGTATGATTTCAATTTTCTTAAATTTACCAAGGCTTGATTTTTGACCCAAGATATGATCTATCCCTCAGAATGTTCCATGAACACTGTAGAAAAATGTGTATTCTGTTGTTTATGGATGGAATGTCCTATAAATATCAGTTAAGTCCACCTTGTTTAATGTATCATTTAAAGCTTGTGTTTCCTTATTTATTTGCATTTTGGATGATCTGTCCACTGGTGAATGTGGGGTGTTAAAGTCCCCTACTATGATTGTGTTTCTGTCGATTTCCCCTTTTATGGCTGTTAGTATTTGCCTTATGTATTGAGGTGCTCCTATGTTGGGTGCATAAATATTTACAATTGTTATATCTTCTTCTTGGATCGATCCCTTGATCATTATGTAATGCCTTTCTTTGTCTCTTGTAATAGTCTTTATTTTAAAGTCTATTTTGTCTGATATGACAGTTGCTACTCCAGCTTTCTTTGGATTTCCATTTGCATGGAATATATTTTTCCATCCCTCACTTTCAGTCTGTATGTGTTCCTAGGTCTGAAGTGGGTCTCTTGTAGACAGCATATATTCAGGTCTTGTTTTTGTATCAATTCAGCCATTCTGTGTCTTTGGTGGGAGCATTAAACCATTTACATTTAAGGTAATTATTGATATGTATGTTCCTATTCCCATTTTCTTAATTGTTTTGGGTTTGTTATTGTAGGTCTTTTCCTTCTCTTGTGTTTCTTGCCTAGACAAGTTCCTTTAGCATTTGTTGTAAAACTGGTTTGGTGGTGATGAACTCTTTCAGCTTTTGCTTGTCTCTAAAGATGTTAATTTCTCCATCAAATCTGAATGAGATCCTTGCTGGGTAGAGTAATCTTGGTTGTAGATTTTTCTCCTTCATCACTTTAAATATGTTCTGCCAGTCCCTTCTGGCTTGCAGAGTTTCTCTGAAAGATCAGCTTTTAACCTTATGGGGATTTCCTTGTGTGTTATTTCTTATTTTTCCTTTGCTGCTTTTAATATTTTGTTTTTAATTTTTGATAGTTTGATTAATATATGTTTTGGCATGTTTCTCCTTGGATTTATCCTGTATGGGACTCTCTGTGCTTCCTGGACATGATTAATTATTTCCTTTCCCATATTAGGGAAGTTTTCAACTATAATCTCTTCAAATATTTTCTCAGCCCCTTTCTTTTTCTCTTCTTCTTCTGGGACTCCTATAATTCGAATATAGCTGCATTTAGTGTTGTCCCAGAGGTCTCTGAGACTGTCCTCAGTTCTTTGCATTATTTTTTCTTTATTCTGCTCTGCAGTGGTTATTTCCACTATTTTATCTTCCAGGTTACTTATCTGTTGTTTTGCCTCAGTTATTCTGCTATTGATCCCTTCCAGAGTATTTTTAGTTTCATTTATTGTGTTGTCATCACAGTTTGTTTCCTCTTTAGTTCTTCTACATCCTTGTTAAATGTCTCTTTCATTTTCTCTGTTCTATTTGCAAGACTTTGTTTCTTCTTTACTATCATTATTCTGAATTATTTTTCAGGTAGACTGCCTATTTCCTCTTAATTTTTTAGGTCTTGTGGGTTTTTACCTTACTCCTTCAACTGCTGTGTGTTTTTCTGTCTTCTCATTTTGCTTATCTTACTGTGTTTGTGGTCTCCTTTTCACAGGCTGCTGGTTTATAGTTCCCATTGTTTTTGATGTCTGTCCCCAGTGGCTAAATTTGGTTCAGTTGTGTAGGCTTCCTGGTGGAGGCGACTAGTGCCTGTGTTGTGGTGAATTTGGCTGGATCTTGGCTTTCTGGTGGGCTGGTCCACATCTTGTGGTGTGTTTTGGGGTGTCTGTGGCCTTATTATGATTTTAGGCAGCCACTCTGCTAATGGAGGATTTGTTTCTGTCTTGCTAGTTGTTTGTCATAAGGTGTCCAGCACTGTAACTTCCTGGTTGTTGAGAGAAGCTGGGTGTTGGTGTTGAGATAGAGATCTCTGGGAGATTTTTGCCATTTGATGTTATGTGGAGCTCGAGGTCTCTTGTGGACCAGTGTACTGAAGTTGGCTCTCCCACCTCAGCGGCACAGCCCTGACGCCTGGCTGTAGCACCAAACAGCCTTTCATCCACACAGCTCAGAATAAAATGGAGAAAAGTAGAAAGAAAGGCAAAAAGAGGATAAAATCAAATAAAGTTATATAAAGTTATAAAAATTAAAAAATAATTATTATGAAAAATTTTAAAAAATTAAAAAGAAAAATAATGGATGGACAGAATCCTAGGACAAGTGGTGAAAGCAAAGTTATACAGACAAAATCTCACACAGAAGCATACACATAAACAGTCACAAAAAGAGGAAAAGGGGAAAAAATAATATATCTTGCTCCCAAAGTCCACCTCCACAATTTGCGATGATTCATTGTCTATTCAGGTATTCCACAGATTCAGGGTACATCAATTTGATTGTGGAGCTTTAATCTGCTTATCCTGAGGCTGCTAGGAGAGATTTTCCTTTCTCTTCTTTGTTCCCACAGTTCCCGGGGTTCAGCTTTGGATTTGGCCCCACCTCTTCATGTAGGTCTTCTAAGGGCATCTGTTCTTTGTTCAGACAGGACGTGGTAATAGAGCTGCTGATTTGGAGGCTCTGGCTCACTCAGGCCTGAGTGAGGGAGGTGTACAGGTGCAGGTTGAGTATGCAGTGGCAGAGGTTGGCGTGAAGTTGTACCAGCCTGATGCGCACCATGGGTACTCCCGGGGAAGTTGTCCCTGGATCACAAGACCTTGGCGGTGGCAGGCTGCACAGGCTCCCAGGGTGGAAGTGTGGATAGTGACCTGTGCTTGCACACAGGTTCTTTGTGGTGGCAGCAGCATCTTAGCGTCTCATGCTGACTCTGGGGCCCATGCTGATAGCTGCAGCTGGCGCCTGTCTCTGCAGTTCCTTTAAGCAGTGCTCTTAATCCCCTCTCCTGGCGCACCAGGGAGCAAAGAGAGAAGAAAAAATATCTTGCCTCTTCGGCAGGTCCAGGCTTTTTCCCGGACTCCCTCCCGGCTTGCCGTGGCGCACTAGCCCCCTTCAGGCTGTGTTCATGCCGCCAACCGCAGTCCTCTCCCTGCGATCTGACCAAAGCCTTAGCCTCAGCTCCCAGCCCCCACCCACCCCGGCGGGTGAGCAGACAAGCCTCTCGAGCTGGTGAGTGTTGGTCAGCACCGATCCTCTACGCGGAAATCTCTCCACTTTGCCCTCCGCACCCCTGTTGCTGTGCTCTCCTCCGTGGCTCTGAAGCTTCCCCCTCCGCCATCCACAATTTCCGCCTGCAAAGAGGTTTCCTAGTGTGTGGCAACCTTCCCTTCTTCACGGCTCCCTTCCACTGGTGCAGGTCCCGTCCCTATTCTTTTGTCTCTGTTTTTTCATTTGCCCTACCCAGGTGCCTGGGGAGTTTCTTGCCTTTTGGGAGGTCTGAGGTCTTTTGCCAGCATTCAGTAGGTGTTGTATAGAAGCAGTTCCAGCAGTAGATGTATTTCTGATGTATCTGTGGGGAAGAAGGTTTTCTCTGCGTCTTACTCTTCCGCCATCTTCTCTTCATAATTATTCTGAGGGACGGGCTAGCCTTTCTTGTGGAACTGACAAATCAAGAGCTTTTACAATTCTACTGCCTCTGCCATTAATTTAAAATTCTATTTGAAAAAATATTATCTTCATTCTTCTTTGGTCCTGTTGTGACATTATTCCTAGAAGTAGGAGAAAGAAAACCACGCAATAGTCCATACTGAGAGCATGGGGTAAGCTACAGTATTAAAAAATATTAAAAATCCTAGAAATAAAAATGCATTGGCTATTATACAACCACAAACCACTGAAGACAGAAGTATACTTTGAAATCTATTGTAATTTCCCATTTGTGAGACATGAGTTTCTTGCCCCAAGGTGGAGACAGTGATAACAGGCAAGAACATACACATTCAAGCAATATTATAAAGCAAAAATTGCATCAATGTCATGTAGGTGACAGAAAAAGATGGGAAAATCAACAATATTTAAAATGTTTGTTGTTAGTAGTTTATCCCAATAGTGACAGAAATGGGATCAAGGGTAGTCATAAAAGGAAGTAGGTTTAGTGATAAAGGTGATGCTAAGTGTTAGAGAGCAGTAGTAAATGCAAAAAGGAATACCCAAAAATCTTTTATAGGAGTGAAACCCAGTGTTGAAGTTAAGGTTCAAGAAAAAAATCCATGAAGAAGTAGTGATTCACTTGACTCAGTATGTTCAGTAAATACTGGTCAATTCCAGGAATATACATGGGCCAGGACTACTGACTGAAATTGTTGAAGTAAAAAATTCTTGCCTTTTTATGAAATCTTTTCTTACCAACAGTAGGGGTTATTTACACAGATTAAATCTGATAGCAGTAACTCCATTTTTTTTTTTTTTAAGAATCAAAAGAAAAATGAAACTTGGTTGCCTCAGAGGTTATATCAGACCAGGCAGGGAGATTTTTTTCAAGTTTACTCATTGTGAAGATCTGAAAAAAATGGTGGTTGTGATGAATAGTACTTATGACATTTAAACATTATGATTATTAATACAGAATAAGAACTACATCTTTATTCATTAGAATTCCATCAACACTCACCTTTTAATAACTTATGTTAGTGCTTAAAGAAAATCTAAATAATAGACCTTTTCTTTATAAGACTCCAGCAAAAATCACAGAGGATCGGTGAGAGTAAGACCTGGAGGAGTGGGACCATGGAGAGAATACTATTGTGAAAGAGGATCATAGCACAGGGAATTGGAAAATGCAGTAAGAAAGAGAATTATGAAATTCCTTGTAAGTTACATAGGTATGGATGTAGGTTTGAATTATGCCATTATATTCATGGATTTGTACTTATGTGAGTTTAAATCACAAGTGGAAACAATTGTTTTAATTGAGCTATTTAGAAGCACCTCCAGCAAAATCAAAAGTAAATTGTGTGGACTTCCCTGGTGGTGCAGTTGTTAAGAATCTGCCTGCCAATGCAGGAGACATGGGTTTGAGCCCTGGTCCAGGAAGATCCCACATGCCATGGAGCCAATAAGCCCATGAGCCACAGCTACTGAGCCCACGTGCCACAACTACTGAATCCCATGTGCCTAGAGCCCATACTCCACAACAGGAGAAGCCACTGCAATGAGAAGCCTGTACACTGCAATGAAAAGTAACCCCTGCTCGCCGCAACTAAAGAAAACACACACGTAGCAACGAAGACCCAACACAGCCAAAAATAAAAATAACTAAATAACTAAATAATAAATAAATAAATTTATATATAAAAAAAGTAAACTGTGTGGTACATTACGCTTTCCAGGGCACTCTACTTTAGGGAACATATTTTACCTTTATGAAATTATCAAACACTTATACTTTATGGATAAAGTCCTACAGCATAATGCTTGGTCTACTTTGCATAATTGTGATGATCTGTTCTCTTTCATAATACAGCAAAATGTTTTCATTCTCGTGTAATTGATCTTGTGCTCCTTGGTGGCTGGTTCAAAATATAGGGTCTGCATCCAAGGTATTGTTACAGAATATGAGTCAACTAATAATAATAATAATGGTCATTTTCTTCATTTTCTTTGATTCTGTTTTTCCTACTATCTAGCTTCAATACCTGAAAATTCCTTTAGCTAGCTGCCAGTTAATTAAAAATGCTGCAGCAGAGTAATGAATGTGCCTACCAGAAAACCTCAAGCAGTGCAGATGGCCCCACCTCTGCACTGAGAAGCAGAAAAGTAGTTCTCTAAAGCAACTGTGAGCAGGAAGGCTCTGGGTGGACTCTGCCTTCTGACATGCAAATAAGGAGAGTGTATGTGATTTGAAGTTCCAGTGCTCAAATCAACTAATTCAATGATAAAATGCTTTTCAGCTGCAGGAGTGTACAAAATTTACTCTCTTGCAGCCATATATATATATATATATATATATATATATATATATATATATATATATATATATATATATATATAATTGCAGCTATATATATATATATAGCTGCAATTATATATATAATATGTATTATAATATATTATATATAATTATTTTTATAATATATATAATAATTATGTAATTTATATTTTTTTTTCTGAAGTTTTGTACTACATGGAATGATGTATGTGCTACATATTGCCTAGAAAGCTGTGGTTATATGTGGGTATAGAGGATGTAGAAATTGAAGGGTGAAAAGGCAATAGTACCCCAGGTGGTTTTCAAGAGCTCCCATTTGATTTCTATAAAAGAACCCCTAAGTTTGTACCTTTGGGCTGTACCTTTACTCATTTTTCCTCCAGTTACATATATACCATAATTTAGGAAGATTCTAGCATCTTATAGCTTAAATTGCAACCAGATTTTACCTTATTGCTTATTGTGTAAGCAATAAATATTGATTGGATGTAAATGCATTCCAATGTATTCCCCTGCCCTCAATTCCAAACACAAAGAAAAAAAATTACTGTGGGTCAGAGTTCAATTCACAAAAAGTGAGCATAAGGAATCTTGCTGTAAAAGCAAAATACAAAACAATGACCCCATGATATCCTCAAGGGCCTGTTAGAGGAAAAGGTGTTCTAACCCATAGTCAAGGAATACATAAAAGTTTGAGACAGAGTCTACACACACTTGTGATTAAATTACCTGTTTGGATATTACTTTTAAATTTGTGACTATTTATACTATAATTCAGCAGAGAGTGTTCTTATGATTATTTCCTCTCTGTATAAGCAAGCTACCATTCCACCCTACAAATCAGGCAGTGAGCAATCAGTACACTAACAAAGAACAAGATGAGATGAGATGGTCAAAGAAAGGGACCAAGAGCCGTTCCCAATCAGTTACCTCCTATGCTTGTCTTTAACACTCTAACTGACTAGATTTCTGTTATCCTAGTTATTATACTTTGGTAGAAATGGAGAATTCTTTGGGACCAAAAGATGCAGGGCAATGTGAAACCCTTATCTCATAAAGTATGGTTTAAATATACTCTGTATAACAAATAATTAATAATAGTGAAAAATTTTTGTTTTTATAGGAAAAACGTATTCATATCTAAAAGAGAACCATCTTTTGCTGATAGTACTTATTAAACTTTATTTAGAAGCCAACAATGTATAGGGTTGGCCAGAAAGTTTGTACGGGTTTTTCCATAACATCTTAGAGAAAAACCTAAATGAACTTTTTGGCCAACCCAACTGTTATAATGTTGATCTATCACTATAGTAAGAAAACCACAGCAGTATTTGTCCCTAATTACAGTTTATATTGTAAACTGTAATTATGGTGCTTTTTATTTAAGAACAAAACCCAGATTTTTGTTTTTAAAATGCCTTAATTTTTAACACTTAAATTAGGAATACATTGAGATATGTTACTGTGTCACAACACAGGGTGGGAGTGCAATCAGGATTTAGATAAAGAAATGAGCAAAAATGCATAATCATTCCAGTTAGTAGAAAACACTTTGCTAAAGCCCTTATTCTCATTTTATTTATGTGCTATATTACAATTTTGCATTGAAGAGATTTAAATAAGTGGTGAAAAATCCATGAACCACTTTAGATAAAAGCAAGTTAAGTAACTACTGTCCAGGAAATAGTCTTTATATGTGAGTATAATGAAACTACCTAGGAAATGTCATTATGAAAGTAATCACTTATCTTGATTCAAACAAAAATTTGTCTAGGAAGATCATACTATAATTCTCTTTTTGAATGAACAACTAGGTGTTTTATTTAACATTTTATTTTATATTGGAGTAGAGCTGATTAATATTGTATTATTAGTTTCAGGTGCACAGCAAAGTGGCTCTGCCATACATAAACATGTATCCATTCTCCCCCAAACTCCCTTCCCATCCAGGCTTCCACATAACATTGAGCAGAGTTTCCTGTGCTATGCAGTAGGTCCTTGTTGGTTATCAGTTTTAAATATATCAGTGTGTACATGTCAATCCCAAGCTCCCAAACTATTCCTTCCCTTCCTCCCTGGTAAGTTAGTTCTCTAAGTCTGTGAGCCTGTTTCTGTTTTGGAAATAAGTTCATTTGTACCATTTCTATTTAGATTCTGCATATAAGTTATATCAACTAGATTTAAAAAGATATTGCATACAATTCCAATGGGCTTTTAAGCAATAATTGTCTTAGTGATATATTTTACCATTTGGAGCAGATTTTTTCAATGAAGTTCTGTAGCAAGTATCCTTATTTTCCTTTTAGATCAAAAGTAGGATTCTTGCCTAGGTGTACTTCTAACCAATTATTAAGTCAGCAAGGCAAGTTTTAAGATCATAAGTTCAGCTCATAAATGTATTCTGATATTTAAATTTTTTGTTATGGGCTTCCCTGGTGGCACAGTGGTTGAGAGTCTGCCTGCTGATGCAGGGGACACAGGTTCGTGCCCCGGTCTGGGAAGATCCCACATGCTGTGGAGCAGCTGGGCCTGTGAGCCATGGCCACCGAGCCTGTGCGTCTGGAGCCTTGCTTCACAACAGGAGATGTCACAACAGTGAGAGCCCCCCCATACCACAAAAATAATAATAATAAAATAAAATAAATTTTTTGTTATAATTTTATTAATTTAGATTCCTAGTAATAAAATCAAGATGTTCAATCCTAAGAGGTAATGCATTCATGAATAGACTTTCAAATACCAAAATTTTCTACTAGATTTAAAACTAAAATTAAAATTATGTGTATACCCTCCATTTTATAATTAATGAATCTCACTGGGTTATCTATGTTTAGAACTAACTGTCAGAATAGTGCTATCATGACTATGCCTTTTTAGACCAAAAGAGAGGCTCCTTAAAAATTAACAATGCTCTCTAGAAGATTTAAACAAACAGAGATGAACAATACGATAACTGAAATGAAAAATATGTTAGAAGGAACCAATAGCAGAATAAATGAGGCAGAAGAACAGATAAGTGAGCTGGAAGATGGAATGGTGGAAATCACTGTCCTTGAACAGAATAAAAAAAAATGGAAAGAAAGGAGGACATTTCCAGAGACCATTGGGACAATATCAAATGCACCAACTTTCATATTATAGTGATCCCAGAAGGAGAAGAGAGAGAGAAAGGACCTGAGAAAATATTTGAAGAGATTATAGCTGAAAACTTCCCTAACATGAGAAAAGAAATACTCACTCAAGTCCAGGAAGACAAAGAAAAAATATTAAAAGCAACAAGGGAAAGGCAAGCAAATAACATACAAGGGAATCTTCATAAGGTTATTAGCTGATTATTCAACAGAAACTCTGCAGGCCAGAAGGAAGTGGCACAATATATTTAAAGGGATGAAAGAGGGAAACCTACACACAAGAATACCCAGTAAAAATATTATTCAGTTTTGATGGAGAAATCAAAAGACTTACAGACAAGCCAAAACTGAGAGATATCAGCACCAGCAAACCAGCTTTACAACAAATCCTAAAGAAACTTCTCTAGGTGGAAAAGAAAGGGCTACAACTCAAAACAAGAAAATTATGAATGGGAAAGCTCACTGGTAAGGCAAATAAAAAGTAA
This sequence comes from Delphinus delphis, assembly GCF_949987515.2. NCBI lineage: Eukaryota > Metazoa > Chordata > Mammalia > Artiodactyla > Delphinidae > Delphinus > Delphinus delphis. The sequence continues at coordinate 58,512,535 of NC_082695.1, forward strand.
AGGTAGGAAATCATCCACACACAAATATGATATTGAAACCAGCAATCATGAGAAGAGGAGAGTATAAATGCAGGATAATGGAAATGTATTGGCAATTAAGAGACCAGCAACTTGTATATATACAGACTGCTATATCAAAACCTCATGGGAAGCACAAACAAAAAGTCTACAATAGATACAAATACAAAAAAGAATAAACAATCCAAACACAGCACTAAGATAGTCATCAAGTCACAAGAGAGGTGAACAAAAGGGGAAGGGAAGAAAAAAGATCTACAAAAACAAATCCAAAACAATTAACAAAATGGCAGTAAGAACATACATATTAATAATTACCTTAAATGTATATAGATTAATTGCTCCAACCAAAAGACAAAGACGGCTGAATGGATACAAAAACAAGACCCATATATGGGCAGTCTACAACAGACCTACTTCAGATCTAGGGTCACACACAGACAGAAAGTGAAGGGATGAAAAATGTTATTCCATGCAAATTAAAATCAAAAGAAAGCTGGAGTAACAATACTCATATCGGGAAAGATAGACTTTAAAATAAAGACTGTTACAAGATACAGGGAAGGACACTACATAATGATCAAGTGATCAATCCAAGAAGAATACATAACAATTGTAAGTATATATGCACCCAACATAGGAGCACCTAAACATATAAAACAAATGCTAACATCTATAAAAGGAGAAATTGACAGTAGCACAATAATAGTGGGGGACTTTAATACCTCACTTTCATCAATGGACAGATTATTCAAACAGAAAATCAACAAGGAAACACAGGTCTTAAATGACACAATAAACCAGATAGACTTAATTGATATTTATAGGACATTCCATCCAAAAGTAACAGAGTACACTTTCTTCTCAACTGCACATGGAACATTCTCCAGGATACAGCACACCTTGGGTCACAAATCAAGCTTTGGTGAATTTAAGAACATTGATATTTTATCAGACATATTTTCTGACCAGTATGCTATGAGATTAGAAATCAATTACAGGAAAAAAATTTTAAAAATAAAAAAACGTAGATGTTAAGCTATATGTTGTTAAATAACAAATGGATCACTGAAGAAATTAAAGAGGAAATCAAAAATTACCTAGAGACAAAAGAAAATGAAAACACGATGACCCAAAACTTAGGGAACACAACAAAGGCAGTTCTAAGGGGTAAGTTTATAGCAATACAACCTTACCTCAGGAAATAAGAAAAATCTCAAATAAGCAACCTAACCTTACACCTAAAGCAACCAGAGAAAGAAGAAAAAACAAAACCCAAAGTTAATAGAAGGAAATAAATCATAAAGATTAGAGCAGACACAAATGAAATAGAGAGAAAGAAAAAAATCAATGAAACTAAAATCTAGTTATTTGAAAAGATAAACAAAATTGATAAACCTTTAGTCAGACTCACCACAAAAAAAAGGGGGGTAGAGGGATCAAATCAATAAAATTAGAAATAAAAAAGGAGAAGTTACAACAGACACCATGGAAATACAAAGGATCATAAGAGATTACTACAAACAACTATATGCCAATAAAATGGGCAACCTAGAAGAAATGGACACATTCCTAGAAAGGTACAACCTTCCAAGACTGACCCAGGAAGAAATATAAAATATGAACAGACAGGTCACAAGTACTGAAATTGAAAGAGTGATTCAAAAACTCCCAACAAACAAAAGTCCAGGACCAGAAGATTTCTCAGGTGAATTCTAGCAGATATTTAGAAAGAGTTAACACCTATCTTTCTGAAACTCATCCAAAAAATTGTAGAGGAAGGAAGACCCCTCAAGCTTTTTCTATGAGTCCACAATCACTTTGATACCAAAACCAGCTAAAGATACCACAAAAAAAGAAAATTACAGGCTAATCTCACAGATGACCATAGATACAAAAGTCCTCAATAAAAACACTATCAATCTGAATCCAACAATATATTAAAAGGATCATACACCATGACAAATTGAGATTTATCCCAGGGATGCAAGGATTCTTCAATATCTAAAAATCAATCAATGTAATACACCACATTAAAATGCTGAAGAGTAAAAACCAAATGATCACCTCAATAGATGCAGAAAAAGCTTTTGACAAAATTCAACACATATTTCTGATAACATATCTCCAGAAAATGGAGATACAGGGAACATACCTCTACATAATAAAGGCCATATATGACAAAACTACAGCAAACATCATTCTCAAAGGTGAAAAGCTGAAAGCATTGCCTCTAAGTTCAGAAAAAAGACATAGATATCCACTGTCACCTCTTTCATTCAACCTAATTTTGGAAGTCCTACTCATTACAATCAGAGAAGAAAAAGAAATAAAAGGAATCCAAATTGGAAAAGAAGAAGTAAAGCTGTCACTGTTTGCAGATGACATGATACTACACATAGAAAATCCTAAAGATGCTACCAGAAAACTACTGGAGCTCATCAATGAATTTGGTAAAGTTGCAGGATACAAAATTAATACACAGAAATCTCTTGGATTACTATAGAATAATAACAAAAGATCAGAAAGAGAAATTAAGGAAACAATCCCATTTACCATTGCAACAAAAAGATTAAAATACCTAGGAAGAAAAGATCTGTGCTCAGAAAATTATAAGATGCTGATAAAAGAAACTGAAGATTTCACAAACAGATGGAAAGATATGCCATGTTCTTGGATTGGAAGAATCAATATTGTCAAAATGACTATACTACCCAAGGCAATCTACAGATTCAATGCAATCCTTATCAAATTACCAATGGTATTTTTCACAGAGTTAGAAAAAAAGAAAATTAGAATTTGTATGGAAACACAAAAGACCCTGAATAGCCAAAACAAACCTGAGAAAGAAAAACGGAACTGGAGGAATCAGGCCAGGAAGTTACAGTCATCAAAACAGTATAGTACTGTCCAAAAACAGAAATATAGATCAACAGAACAGGATAGATAGCCCAGAAATAAACACACACACCTAGGGCCAATTAACACATGACAAAGGAGGCAAGAATATACAATGCAGAAAAGACAGCTTCTTCAATAAATGATGCTGGGAAAACTGTACAGCTACATGCAAAAGAATGAAATTAGAACATTCTCTAACACCTTGCACACACAAAAAAAAAAACGTAAAATGGATCAAAGACTTAAATGTAAGGCCAGACCCTATTAAAACACTTAGAGTAAGGCATAGGCAGAACACTCTTTGACGTAAATCACAGCAATAAATTTTGGGGTCTACCCCCTAGAGTAATGAAAATAAAAACAAAAATAAACAAATGGGACCTCATTAAACTTAAAAGCTTTTGCATAACAAAGGAAACCATAAACAAAAAAAGAAGACAACCTACAGAATGGGAGAAAATATTTGCAGATGAAGAGACCGACAAGGGATTAATCTCCAAAATATACAAAAAGCTCATGCAGCTCTATGTCAAAAAAAAATTTTAATGTGCTGATTATCAGAGAAATGCAAATCAAAACTACAATGAGTTATCACCCCTACTGGTCAGAATGGCCATCATCAAAAAAATCTGCAAACAATAAATGCTGGAGAGGGTGTGGAGAAAACGGTGCCCTCTTACGCTGTTGATGGGAATGTAAGTTGGTGCAATCACTATGGACATCAGTATGGAGATTCCTTATAAAAGTTAAAAATAGAACTACCTTATGATCCAGCAATCCCACTCTTAGCTGTATATCCAGAAAAAACTATAATTCAAAGAAATGCATACATCCCATTATTCATTGTAGCATTATTTGTAATAGCCAAGACATGGAAGCAACCTAAATGTCCATTGACAGATGAATGGATAAAGGAGATGTGGTACATATATAAATGGAATATTACTTAACCATAAAAAGAATGAAATAATTGCAGTAATGTTTATGGACCTAGAGATTATCATACTAAGTGCAGTAAGTCAGACAGAGAATGACAAATATCATATGATATCACCCATGTGTGGAATCTAATTTATAAAAATGATATGAATGAACTTATGTACAAACAGAAACAGACTCACAGATTTTTAAAAAGCATTTATTAGAGTATAGTTGATTTACAATGTTGTGTTAGTTTCAGGTGTACAGCAAAGTGAATCAGTTATACATATACATATATCCACTCTTTTTTAGATTCTTTTCCCATATAGGCCATTACAGAGTATTGAGTAGAGTTCCCTGTTCTATACAGTAGGTTCGTATTAGTTATCTATTTAGATGTCCACTCTCACCACTCTTATTCAACATAGTTTTGGAAGTCCTAGCCATGGTAATCAGAGAGGAAAAAGAAATAAAAGGAATATAAATAGGAAAATAAGAAGTAAAACTCTCACTGTTTGCAGATGACATGATACTATACATAGAAAATCCTAAAGATGCCAACAGAAAGCTACTAGAGCTAATCAATGAATTTCATACTGTTGCAGGATACAAAGTTAACACAAAGAAATCTCTGGCATTCCTATACACTAAAAACTAAAAATCAGAAAGAGAAATTAAAGAAACAATCCTATTTACCATCACAACAGAAAGAATAAAATACCTAGGAATAAACCTACCTCAGGAGGCAAAAGGCCTATATTCAGAAAACTATAAAATACTGATGAAAGAAATCAAAGATGATACAAACAGATGGAAAAATATTCCATGTTCTTGGATTGGAAGAATCAATATTGTCAAAATGACTATGCTACCCAAGGCAATCTACAGATTCAAAGCAATCCCTGTCAAACTACCAATAGTATTCTTCACAGAATTAGAACAAAAATTTTTACAGTTTGTATGGAAACACAAAAGGCCCTGAATAACCAAAGCAATCTTGAGGGGGAAAAAATGGAGCTGGAGGAATCAGGCTCCCGAACTTCAAACTATACTACAAAGCTATAGTAATTAAGACAGTATGGTATTGGCACAAAAGCAGAAATATAAATCAATGGTACAGAATAGAAAGCCCAGAGATAACCTCATGCACATTTGGTCACCTAATTTATGACAAAGGAGGCAAGAACACACAATGGAGAAAAGACAGCCTCTTCAATAGGTGGTGTTGGGAAAACTGGACAGCTACATATAAAAGAATGTAAATAGAACACTACCTAACACCATACACAAAGATAAACTCCAAATGGATTAAAGACACATTTCACCAGACTAACAGATTTAGGAAACAAATTTAAGGTTACCAAAGGGGAAAGTTGTGGGGAAGAGAAAAATTAGGAGCTTGAGATTAACATACTACTACATATAAAATCGATAATCAACAAAAACCTACTCTATAGCACAGGGAACTCTACTCAATATTCTGTAATAATCTATATGGGAAAAGAATCTGAAAAATAATGAATATGTGTATATGTCTAACTGAATCAATATACTGTACAGGTGAAACTAACATAATATTGTAAATCAACTATACACCAATATATTTTTTTAAATTATCAATGCTCTGATAAAATCTGTCCTTGAAAAATGTACTTTTCAGTGCTTATTGTGGGAGTGTATGAGTACCAGTTGTTGCCCAGGGGACAAGGGTGGTATAGAACAGTATAATACTGACCGTAAGGCTTCTGTAGCTGGTGAGAAAAATTAAAGTTACTTTTACAGTTTACATAAACAATCAAGTACACATGTTTATTAGAATTGGGAGGTGTTCTAATGCAATTTCCTAATTAGCTCACAGCAGACAAGAGTAATGACTATATAGGAATAATGACTAAAATAAAGATTCTTAATCTTTGCTTCAGGTCTTCTTTTGAACCTTTAAAAATTGTGTACAGTGTGTGTGTGTGTGTGTGTGTGTATGTGTGTGTGTGTGTGTGTGTGTGTGTCCAGAGACAGTTCCCAGCTCCAATTACTTTTTCAAAGAGTAATGCTTCCACTCTCACCGCCATATACCTCTGAACTGGGTATAGACCATTAGCTAAAAAGTGAACACTTCCCTTTTGATATAATGGGGAGAACATGGCTGGAGTCAGTCATAACTCATCATTTCCCCAGCTCCACAGTTCTTTAGTGCTAGAATACTGAGCTAATCACTTCATCTCAGAGTGATGTGAAGTGATTAGGGTGTCTGTGTGAGTATTATAAAAAGGAACATTTTTCTGCCTCAGGCTGAGGCAAACCTTTGCCAAGCACAGAATGGAATTCAGCTCCATGTGACTCTGTGACTTTGTGTAGGATAAAACTTGTCTGGTCATTATTAGTAATGAGAATAATTTATTCAAAACACTTTTATTAAATGTTGGGCTTGGTCTTAAGCATTGAGGAGGCAGATGTCAACAAATCAGACAAAAAGCCTTGCTGTCTTGGTGCTTATATTCTGGGTAGTGGTAGTAGTTTGGGGGATGGGGTGGTAGAGAGGTAATGGTTAATGAGATATGACATGTAAAGAATGTCCTGAAAAACTTGATGGGGAGAGAGAGAGAGGTAGAGGGAGAGAGAGAGAGAGAGAGAGAGGGTGGGAAAATGAATGTAATTGATTAACGTTTTCTTTGGCATATAATAAGGACTTAGGGATGGTGTTTTATATTTTGAAATTGTAATATGGAATATTATTAGGGAAAAGGGTGTTTCAATTCTAAGAAACTCATAGTGTTCTCATATGCTACTACATTCAAGTTGTCTTCAAAACATTAAAAGGACACACTGCTTTAAATAACAGCCTATAAGCAATTCAAAATGACAGTTTTTACTCTTCATGTTTACTTCAGAGACCTCAAGAAATATTATGAGCCTCTGGAGTTAGCTAGCTCCACCATAGGAAATAGGATTCTGAATCTGTGTTCAGAATATAGACAAGGACTCAGATTCTAACAAGTTACCTTCCTCAGTCCTACAGAGAGCACATTCAGGCTGGTAGACAAAGGTGTAATGTCTGCTGGGATAAGCAATCTCTGTGATAAACTGTTAGTCTCCCTGGTTAGGCAAGGAGATATTTAATAGAGCTGTCACTAATTTTTGGAAGAGAAGAGGAAAAAAAGAGAAGTGGATGAGGGAAAGAACTTGTTCACTTTGCCCTGAAAATATTATTTTCTTTTTAAGACTATGAAATTCGAGCCTTATTTTATGAAACAGATTGGCCTGCTAGCAGCTTTACAGGAAGAGGTGACTATTCTTCACAACAAAATAGTGTGTAAGTCAGTCATTACTTCCATTTCTATTTCTTATGGAGGCTCTGGAAAAAGAAAGAGACTCACATAGGGTTAATTATCACAAAATTTGCTATATTGCTGAGGCACAGGTTGGAAAAGAAGAAAAGAAGCAGATCTGTCCCATTACATTGTTAGTTTCTGTCTTGGAGCTCTAAGCACAATTCGACCCCTTTCTGGGAAGGAAATGACCATAACTGCACCATTCTGGTTCATTTCAGGAGGAGGTATTTTGTTCGCAAAATGAGGCTTCATAAATATCTCCATTTGCTGTCCAAATCCCAGAACAACAATAAAATTATGATTATAGATAGACATGGGTCAGTCTGCTGACACTCTGACTTCCCAGCACAGGTGACTGTGTATTTTTCCTCCATAGTGACTCCCCACCTCCATCTACCATTGCAAATATAAACTTTTGTAACTCAGAAATTTTTATTTGTTATTTATTCATTTAATTTATTATTACTTTATAATGTATTTTTAAACTTTTTTTAATTGAAGTATAGTTGATTTCCAATGCTGTGTTACTTTCAGGTATATAGCACAGTGATTCAGATATACATATATATATATATATATATTGGGTGAACATTGGGGTGCCTGTATATTTTTGAATTACAGTTTTCTGTGGATATGTGCTCAGGAGTGTGATTGTTGGATTATATAGTAGCTTTATTTTTAGTTTTTTAAGGAACATCCATACTGTTCTCCATACTGCCTGTATCAATTTACATTACCACCAACAGGGTTCCTTTTCCTCCACACCCTCTCCAGCATTTATTTGTAGACTTTTTGATGACGACCATTCTGACTGGTGTGAGGTGATACCTCATAGTAGTTTTGATTTGCATTTCTCTAATAATTAGCAATGTTGAGCATTTTTTCATGTGCCTGTTGGCCATCTGTATGTCTTCTTTGGAGAAATGTCTATTCAGATCATCCTCCCATTTTTGATTGTGCTGTTTGCTTTTTTTGATATTGAGCTGCATGAGATCTTTGTATATTTTGGAAATTAATCTCTTGTCAGTTGCACCATTTGTGAACATTTTCTCCCATTCTGTAGGTTGTCTTTTTGTTTTGTTTATGGTTTCCTTTGCTGTGCAAAAGCTTTTAAGTTTAATGAGGTCCCATTCATTTTTGGTTTTATTTTCATTACTCTAGGAGATGGATCCAAATAGATATTGCTGTGATTTATGCCGAAGGGTGCTCTGCCTTCATTTTCCTCTAAGAGTTTTATAATATCCAGTCTTACATTTAGGTCTTTAATCCATTTTGAGTTTATTTTTTGTGTGTGGTGTTAGAGAATTTCTAATTTCATTCTTTTACATGTAGCTGTCCAGTTTTCCCAGCACTACTTATTGAAAAGACTGTCTTTTCTCCATTGTATATTCTTGCCTCCTTTCTCAGATTAATTGGCCATAGGTTCATGGGTTTATTTCTGGGCTTTCTATCCTGTTCCATTGATCTATGTGTCTATTTTTGTGCAAATACCATACTGTTTTCATTATTGTAGGTTTGTAGTATAGTCTGAAATCAGGGAACCTGATTCCTCCAGCTCTGTTTTTCTTTCTCAGGATTGTTTTGGCTATTCGGGGTCTCTTAGAATGTCTTTAAAACCTCCTAGAATCTGGCTGTCCCAAGCTTTTCTCTGGGTGGTTAGTTAATTAAAGGAAACATTTATTTATTGATCACATATTATGTGCAAGACACTGTGAGAGATACATTGATGAATAAGTGCTCAATAAATATTTCCTGATGGAGTCAATGATACAAAGTGCAATCAAAGAGGGCCTTATCAAACTTTTGGGTGCATAAGAATCACCTGAAGAGACTTAAAACAAGGATTGCTGGGGTCCACACAAGAGATTGAAATTTAGTAGGTCTGGGGTAGCCTACAACAATGGTGATTGTGCAGGTCTACAAGCTAATGAGTAACACCCCTGACACACACCTAGAGAGACACCCAATATTTGAGGGTGGGGTTAGCTTCACAACATTTTTCTTCAAGAGAAGGGTATAGGCTATAGTCTAAAACTAGCTCCATCTACGCAAGAGATTATATTGGGAATAATAACAGTATAAACAAAGGCTTTGTGGTGGAAGAAATAAAACATTGGCTTTATTGTATGTAATATGGTGTCCTCTGGGAAGTGTATAGGAGGATATAATATTTTTCTCTATATACATGTAGGGGAGGCAAAATTTAGGGTTTTGCAGCTGGCCTGAGAATTAAATTGATGTGAGACAGATTTACAGGAGAAAAAAATTATATAATTTTCATGTGACATGGGAGCCCTCATAAGGAAATGATTCAATGACATAGCAAAACTTAGATTCTTTTATATTAGGTTGAGCAAAGAGAAGCAATGTGGAAAAGTAACTTAACTATGTGGTGAAGCTAAAAGAAAGTAAGAATTATTTTAACAACATATTTGTACAGAATTCTGTCAGCTGTGACTCCTCATAGAAGAATAATACTTTTATCTTTCACATGGGAGTTTTAAACTAATGCTTTTTAGGAAGAAAAGGGAATATCCTTAGAATACTCTTTGTGCATCCAATGTTTTTAAAGTATTTTTAGCTCAAAATAATCCTGATGCCAAAATGATATATTTTGGTGGCATATCCTGCCACCCTTCATACACTTTTGTTACTGTAGCAATTCTTCACCATTGCCATGAATTCTCCTTGCCATTCTGAACCTGCCCAAAGTATATTAATACAGTATATTAATTACCAAGGATACAAGAAACAGCAAGTGAGAAATTATCATATATTGTCATATAACAGAAAATGAATTTAAAATTTTTTAAAAATTTTAGGAAAAAAATAATGTCACATATACCAAAATACATTAAATTATTGAAAAGACATATATCCAGTTCTCACATAAATTCTCAGAAAGTTGATCTTCATGGCAAGTGGGCTGAAATTGTTGATATATTTTATGATTAAAGGAGCAAGGAGGGCTGATATCAGAGTAATAGAAAGTAACTTAAGGATCAAATGGATTTCCCAAGTTCATAATAGTCATTGTCTAATTATTAGTTGAAGTTAGGAAGGAAAAAAACAGGAAGTTCTCACAAAGATGCCGCTGACATTGAAACATGATGAAGAGGTAGTGGGTGAAAAAGGAAATGACCTAGGAGACCAATATACTGTTGATGAGTGCTGTGTGTGCATGCACTCCAGCAGCCTTTTAGCATTTCATTGACAGCCTTTATTAAAAAATGGGATGCTATTTACTCTACCAAGTGGAGAGGCTGTGATATTGTTCCCCATGACTGGAAAATAATTCATATGCATTACAAGGTTCATTGCATTTATATGTTCAATAGCTTGTTATAATTGAAATATTATACATTTTCATCTGGTAAGCAATATCTTGATTGCTGTTTCATTCTATCTTTGATAATTAATATAGTTCATTAATATCTTTTAGACAGTTTTGGGATAGAAATTCCCATTTCTAAAAGGTAATTCTGGGTATTGGTTACTTAGTAATTAATGCTGCTGCCATCCAGTCTTGGTTTTATACTTGTCAGAAGTAAACAGAAACTCCTTGCTCCTTAATGGAGTAAAATTCAAGAGTGTATCACAAAGGAACAAGTTTAGTCCTTTATATTATAGTGGCAATTCTCTGTGGCATGGCCACTTTGTATAAGGCAATACAAACTGGAGGCAAAAGCATGTTTACCCTTGTTCTTATTGGTCTTGGCATGTGGTCAGGGCTGGTTTCACATTCCCACATAGATTATGAAAGGAAACACAAGGATAGAGCTGCTAGGGAGCATAGGCCTTGATCAAAGAAAAAGGAAGAGTGGCAGAATTGGCCATTCTGGGAGTAGTGTAATGTAAAACTTGGGCTATTGTGTAGCAGAAAGCCCTTGAAATCCTGTTAAGAATTTACTTGGGTGGTAGTAGGGATTTAGTACATTAAAAATTATAACAATTAAAGGAAACCTTAAAATCTCTATAACTTTATAGGACAAGGCAATATTGCTTTATAGGACAATGAAAGACTATGTGATACAATGGAGAAGACCTTTTATTCTATTTGGCAAAATTATCAGCTTGCCTTGGAAAAAGCATGAAGATGGAACATTTTCCACTAGGATTAGGTGAGAAATGAGAAATTATTTCATGCTGGTGCTTTCATCATTGCCATCAGTAGGCAATGGATGTTATACTAGGTACATGCTCAATTTATTTTAAAAACTGCCAAACTTTTCCAGAGTGATGTGTAATTTTATGTTCCCAAGTAAATGTGATTCACTTTCACAGCATCCTCATTGGCATTCAGTGGTGTTATGATTAGTCATTTTAGTCATTCTGATAGGAGTGTAGTGATATCTTATTGTTTTGTTAATTTTCATCATTTGGCTAATGATGTTGAAAATATTTTGCCATTTGAACAGAATACCTTTTTCCATCCCCTCACTTTCAGTTTTTTATATCTGAAGTGAGTCTCCTTCATAATTTTTATATTCCTAGTTGTGGCCTTTTCCTTTTTACTTGGAGAAGTCCCTTTAACATATCTTGTAAAAGCTGATTTGGTGATGCTGAACTCTTTTAGCTTTGCTTGTCTATAAAACTCTTTATCTGTCCTTTACTTCTGAATGATAACCTTGTTGGGTAGGTATTCTCCATTGTAGGTTTTTTTCCTTTCAACACTTTGAATATATAATTCCACTCTCTTCCAGCCTGTAAGTTTCTGTTAAAACATTAGCCGAAAATCTTATGGGGCTTCCCTTGAAGGTAACTAATTGCTTTTCTTTTGCTGTTTTTAAAATTTTGTTTTTCTTTAATTTTTGCCATTTTAGTTATAATAGATCTTGGTGTGGACCCCTTTGAGTTTATTTTGTTTGGGACCTTCTGTGCTTCCTGGACCTGGATGTTGTTTCCTTTCCCAGGTTAGGGAAGTTTTCAGCTATTATCCTTTCAAATAAGTTCTCTGCCTCTTTCTTTCTCTCTTCTTCTACTGGGATCCCTATAATGCAAATGTTAGTACTATTGATATTGTCTCAGAGGTCTCTTAAATTGTCCTCATTTTTAAGAATTCTTTATTCTGTTTTCTGTTCAGCTTCAGTGATTTCCACTGCTTTGTCTTCCACTTTACTTATCCATTCCTCTGTATAATCTAATCTACTGTTGTTTCCTTATAGTGTATTCTTAAATGTTCAGTTCTTGTATTTTTCAGGTTCTGTGTGGTTCTTCTTTATATTTTTAGCTCTTGTTAAACTTCTTACTGTGTTCTTCTCCCAAATACATTGAACATCTTTATGATTATTGTGTTGAACTCTTTATTGAGTAGACTGCTTATTTCCACCTCGAAGAGTCCTTCTTATGGCATTTTTATCCTTTTCCTTCATTTGAAACATATTCCTTTGTCACCTCATTTTGTCTAATTCTCTGTGTTTATTTGTATGTGTTAGGTTGGTTGGTTACATTTACAGGTCTTAGAGAAGTGATCTTAAGTAGAAGACTTCCTGTGGGGCCCAGCAGCACACTCCCCTCTGACAACCATAGCTGTATGCTTAAGGGTGCACCCTAAGTGGACTGAGTGGGACCTTCTGTTTTACTGAGGTCAACTACTGTGGGAATGCTGGTAGGAAGGGCTGGCCTTAGCTCTGTTGGCTGCCAGGTCCTGCCTTTTCAGAGGCTGCTGGCTGCAGGTGAGAAAGGTCTGGTCCTGACATGAGTGGCTGCATGGCCCATGGAGTCTCCAGGCTGATACCATCCTGGTATTAGGTAGTGCTCTTTCCTGGCATGGCTGGCAGTTTGACCTGGATATCCTGCGGCTGGTGCCTGCCTGCTTATAGGTGGAGCCAGGTCTCAGGGCAGCTGGTTGTGGGTCCTGTGCCTGGGGGGTTCTGGGGGCTGGTGCCAGCCTGCTGGTCACTGGGGCCTTGTTCCAGCATGACTGGCTGAGGGGTCCAGGATCCCAGGTTTGTGCTGGCCCACTGGTAGATGGGGCTTTGTCCCCATGAAGTTGGCTACTCAGCCTGAGGGAAACCTAGAACTGGTGCCTACTGGCTTTTGGGCAGGACCAGGTCTCAACCACTAACAGTTTAAAGGGAGGACTCCAATATGGCACTTGTTAGTACCAGTGTCCTTGTGGTAGAATAAGATCACAAAAATTCCCTGGAGGAATGTCAATTGCTCCTGCCTCTGTTTGAGGAGTCTCCAAGATCAGCAAGTGGGTCTGACCCAGACTCCTTTCATATTGCTGCCTTTGCACTGAGTGTGTAAGATTTTGTGTTTGCCCTTTAAGAGCAGATGTTCTGTTTCCTACAGTCATCCAGGCCTCCCATACACAAACCCTGCTGGCCTTCAAAACCAATTATTTTGGTGGCTTGGCTTCCCTGTGCAAGACTCCTGGCCTGTGGATCACAATGTGGGGCTTGGACCCCTTACTATTTGGGGAAAACCTCTGCAATTGTGATTATTCTCCCATTTGTGGGTTGCCTACCAAGGGATGTGGGTCTTGATGCTACTGCATCTCCTCCCCTCCTACCCATGTCATTGTTCCTTCTTTATATCTTTAGCTGTGGAAAATCTTTTCTGCTAGTCTTCAGTTTTTTCTCTGGATAGTACTCTGTAAACCATTGTAATTTTGGTGCACCCATGGGAGAAGGTGAGCACAGGTTCCTCCTACTTTGCCATCTTGCCCCAAATCAGGAATATTGTTCTTTAGTTTTCATTTTTTGTACATCCTCACCTGGGTTTGGTATCAGTGTAATCCTAGTTTCATAAACTAAATTGAGAGGTGTCCCATCCACTTCTATTTACATATTTGATGTTAATTCTTCTTATGGTATTTTAAATGTTTGGTTGAATTCTTCATTGAAACCATTTCAGTCTAGATATTTCTCTTTGGGGGGAGTTTTTAAACTGTAAAACCAAGTTCCTTAGTATTTATATGACTATTCAAATTGCCTATTGGTAGTTTTGGTAGATTATTTTCTTTGTCAGACTTACTAGAAGTTTATCAATTGTATTCATCATTTCATGAAATAGCCTTTGTTTTATTGATTTTTTCTGTTGTTTTATTTTTTAATTTCATTGATATTTATTACCTTTCTTTTGGTCTTATTTTTCTAAGTTCTTGAGGTAGGAGGTTAGATTATCCATTTGGGACATTCCTTTTTTCTAATGATTCATTTAGTGTTGTAATTTTCCTCTCAGTATTGTTTTAGCTATCTCTCACAAATTATAATATGTTCAATTTTCATTTTCAATTCAGTTCAATGTATTTTTTTTTTAATTTCTCTTGAAGTTTCCTCTTTGGCTCATGATTATTTAGAAGTTTGTTTATTTTTCAAGTATTAAAATATTTTTTATTATTTTTCTGTTACTGATATTTGTTTGATATCAGTATAGTATTAGGACACAATCTATATAATTTCAATTCTTTTAATTTTATTGAGATTTATTTTATAACCCTATATATGGTCAAACTTGGTATATATTATTCCATAGGCACTTGAAAAAAATGTATAGTCTGCTCTTGTTGGATGAAGTGTTCTATAAATGTCAATGAAATACTGTTGATTGATGGTGTTGTTGAGTTCTTCAAATCCTTGTGGATTTTCAGTCTCATTTTATCAATTGATGAGAAAGGGGTATTGATGTTTCCAACTATAATTGTTGATCTTTCTATATCTCCTTTCAGTTCTATCAGTTTTTGCTCACATATTTTGCAATTCTATTTGGGGGTACATACATTCAAAATTGTAAAGTCTTCTTATCATTGTATAACACATATTATTGTATAACATACATCTCTGTCTGTAGTAATTTTCTTTGCTCTGAAGTCTACTCTATCTGATACTAATATAAACATTCTGGCTTTTTAAATTAAAATTTACTTGAGATACATATTTTACTTTTGATCTGCTTATAGATTGCATTGGTATGTTTCTTATAAACAGAATATATGTGGGTGATATTTTTAATACACTCTGTCAATCTCTATCTTTTGTATATTGAGGTGTAGTTTATTTACAATATTATGTAAGTTTCAGGTGTACAACATAGTGATTCACAATTTTAAACATTATACTCCATTTATAGTTATTATAAAATATCTGTATTCCCTGTGCTGTACAATATACCATTGCACAATAATTGTACAATATACCATTATTTATATTATCTATAGTAGTTTATACCTCCTTTAATTGGTGTATTTATTTTTAATATAAGTAAATTTGCCATTTTATTTTTTGTTTTCAGTTTTTTTCTGTCTGCTTTCTATCTCTATTTCTTCCCATCTTCCTGTGGCTTACCTGATTTTTATATATATATATATATAATTTAGACTTTTTTTGCATTCAGTTTGAGATCTTCCTGTTTTTTAGCAAAATAAAGGCTTTTCATTTAAAAGATGGACACTTTGCGTATTATGTGAGGAGATCCTGGTTCTTATTAAAACTTCTGTTTTAGTTGGCTTTTCATAGCATTGCCCCAGCAAAGGTTTTCCATTCCAACACCTTTTATGACACACAGCTGAGGAAGCACCCTCATCACTCTTTGATGGCTGTGGGAGTTCTAGATCCCACTAGGCTTCCAGTGGTACTTCCCTGGCTATGAGGAGTAGGAAGGCTGCCTTATTGCTCTCCACTTGACCTCCCCTGACACCATGGAAGACATGACCTTTTACCATTGGGAAGTAGAAAGTCCTGACCCTCCACTAGGCCTCCTTTTGTACCTCCCCAGTGGGGTGGGTGAGGGATGGCACCACTCCAGTGTGGTGGATGAGGGCCACCTTGTTACTGATGGATGGGAATCAAAGCCTAGATACTTGACATGGTCTCCACTGGAATTGCTCAAGGGGGACCCATTACTGGCTAATGAGAATGAAAGCCCAGGTGCCTGAGTTGACCTTCTCTGATACTGTTCTAACAGGGATCTAGGTATTTTGGTATAGGGTGACAAGAATGGAAGACTTAGTTCCCCACTCAGCTTTTGCTAGAGTTAGGGTCACAATTTGGGGGGTTGAGTTTGTCTGAAGTAATATCATTATTTACCTAAAATAAACTTGTATCCAAATTTTTATCTAAAAGTTTTCTGTCTTGCTAAGCTGCTGCTTTCCTCATTCTTTCTCTAAAGAGAGCTGGATTTTTAAGGGGCTTTATTTGTCTATGTCTATTTCTGTTTCCAGGTTGCTGGCTCCTTCAGTTCCAAGTACAGTATATATGCAACAAAAAGAAAACCAAGGGAACTCATCACCATGTCAACTGCTCTCCACCTTTCAGCATCTTCTTGTGTTTGTTTTGTATTGAATGTCCAGAATTTTTGGTTGTACTTAACATGAGGAATATGGAAATACCCCATCTTCTCAGAAGAGTTTCTTATTTTTAACCAGTCTGATGTGACATGAGAAAACAGGAATTAAATAGCAATTGTGTAGTCAATTAATCACTAACTTCATTTACCTGACATTTATTGGAGAACTACCCTAAACCAATTACTGTGGATTATGCTGGCAATCCAGAGAATGGACAATTGTTCTTTTCAAGAAGTCACATTTTTGTAGGAGAAGCAAAAAAGAAAAGCAACAATTGAACATAATGTATGTAAAAAAACTGTTAAGTAGAGATTTGTATGAGATACTATAGGAATCAATAAATCTAATAAAAAAGAAGGAGGCAAAATGAAGGAGACATTTTAGCTGAGGATTATGGAACAAATACAAGTTAGCTAGAAAGCCTAGGATAGGGGTGACCAGGATAAGGTAGGGCCACTCCTCCATATAAAGTTAAAAGACCTACAAATGCACACAGTCATAAAATAATACAGTTGGGAAATGCAAGTGGTCATTATGACATGGGGGAAGGGTATGAACAATAACATAATGGAGGAGAAATTAGAGTGCTCATCAAAAAGAGCCATTTCTATATATCATGTTATGTGCTTTGGGTTTTAAATGACAACAGTAAAAAATGTCTGGAAAATTTTAACCATTGTATCAACTTGTTATTTCTGAAACATATCATATACAAGTAAATAAAGTATACAAAATATGCATGCTAATTTAAGAGCACATAGTTATATAAGAACAACAAAGTGTATAATCTACTCTCCACACTTAAAGCAGACCTTGTCAGAAAAAGTCTTTTCTGACCACAATCTCTGAATTAGTTTTCACCGTTATCACTGTTTATACCTGTTTGTTTCCTATTTATTACTGTTGCAACTTGTAAAATTCATTTGCTTGGTAACTCATGAACTGTTTACATATATTTACTGTAGTATCTTTACTGCACTACTGTTCATGACTCTTAATACATGCCCAACACATATCAGTGTGCTGGCATGTAATGAGTTGCTGGCAATAATGATCAGAGGAATAAAAGGCAGAGATTCTCTGTTAATTTGTTCAGATTTGGGTCATCATTTTCTTTATGCTAGCACCTGGAAATTACTCTTTTCTCACCTAAGCAAAATAGCATAAACTTCTCTTTACATTATGGCATGGAAGATCAATGTTAATTATCCAAATTGTACATAGATTCCCTGCCTTTTCATTGTACTCAGAGATCCCTGAAGGAAATACCATCAGTTTATTGTTTTGTTGATTTAAGAATATGCAACGTCAATGTAAAAAAAAAAGTAGTTTAATGAATGAAGAATTAAATTGTGTAATTGAAACCACTTGAAGTAACCAAATAAAATGGTATAAGCAAATGTGATCTTGTACCTTTTATTTTACTCTTCCCATGTCTTCTTTATTTCTACCTACTTGTCTTCCACAGTTAATTCTTACCAAGGAGCAAGCAGACTTTCCAGCTCCAACTGTTTTTCTACAACCAAAGAATATTCAAATTGGTATCTTTATCTCCAAACTCCTGATTTCTTCTTATAAAAGGAGTCTCACATAGCTGTAGAACAGAAGCAGCCATCCTAGCAATGGAGATGGTGGCTAGTATTTGTAAGGAACAAGTCAGCCCCTGAAAAGCAATGCAGGACCCCTTCAGAACAGTTGTAGCTTGAGCTAATATTTTTAACATTAGTTAGCACTGCCTTTAGAAGTTGGATCACTTTATAATGTATACAGATGTCTAAATATAATGTTGTACACCTGAAACTTACATACCAATTTTACGTTACCTCAAAAAAGAGAAATTGGTCATTTTAAAATAGTTTTTAAAATGTCACTATTCTTCAAGAGAACTAACCTATTAAATCTGCAGTTCTCAAGGTTTGGCATGAATAAATCTCTGGAGCTTATTAAATTACAGATTCACAATATCTACTTCTAGAAATTGTATAGGTCTGGGTTTTTATAAGCCCAGTGCTTACAGTTTTGCTTATAAAATAAAGACCCTAGTGATTATGAAGAAGTGGCCCAGTGTTTCACTGGGGAAACAATACAAGACTAATTTTACATTGTTTTAAGTTTCCAAACTAAGATTTTAGGACAATGAGTCATGGCAGATAAGTTTCAATGTGGAAGATGGGGGTGGGGATTTGCAGAACAATACAAAAATGGTAAATAGTTATTAATCAATGAAATCATTTCCCTAAGGAACATAACATTTTTGCTGATTATAATCCAATAGGAAATTTTGGCTTTTATGGCCATAATAATTTTTTTAAAAGATAAAGTATTATTTTGCCAAAATATTTTTTAATATAAAGACTTGTTCATACATAGGTGACAGACAAGAAACTAAAAATATTTGAATATAAAAGTTAGAACACTTAGTTTTACAGTAAAAATCCTTCTGAGGAAATTTGATCAGTACTTCCCCAAACATCTTACATTTACCAACTCATTTTTGGAAGTGAATGAAACAAAGTATTGGCAGGTAGAATCACTGTTAAATTTGTCTTTCTGGGAAAGGAATATTTTAGCATATTGTGAAGGCCTTATAACAGCTTTCTACAACAGTCCAAGGAAGTTAAACTTTTGGGTATATTTCCCTGAAATATAAATCTGATTTGCCTCTCACTTCTCTTTCTGCCAGACTAGGACCCTTCAGAGTGGTCATTATATAGAGAATATGGAAAAGGTTGTTAATATTTGGGTACACATATTTGTAAATATAGAACTAAAACAGAATTTTTCCCCCTAAAGTCAGAATTTTAGTTTTGGGTGATAAGTTTTAAATTACCTTTCCTGAGACCACAATTTCAAAAGAATGATCTTTCAATTGTGACAAGAAAATGTCAGGAAAAGGATTACTGTTTAGTTTAATAAGGGAACACACTAAGGATCTCCAAGAGGCTACAGGTTTTACTCCTTAATTAAACAGGTATTTATTGAGCACTTACTATGTGGAAGTATATATTAGGCAATATTGGTGATACTGAGACCATATGAATTTAAGGGGCATTCAGTTCAATAAAGAGAAATACAGAAATCGCTATGCCACAGCATATAAAATATAAGAGTTATGAATAATACCACCAAGTTCTATGACCATCAAAAAGGGGGACAGATGAACTCCAGTTAGGATACTTTAGGAAAGTTTCCCTAAATGCAGCGGCATTTTTCTCAGGACTTTTTTTTTTTTTTTGCGGTATGCAGGCCTCTCACTGCTGTGGCCTCTCCCGTTGCGGAGCACAGGCTCCGGACGCGCAGGCTCAGCGGCCATGGCTCATGGGCCCAGTCGCTCCGCGGCATGTGGGATCCGCCAGGAACGGGACACGAGCCCGAGTCCCCTGCATCGGCAGGCGGAGTCTCAATCACTGCGCCACCAGGAAAGCCCTCTCAGGACTCTTGATCGTGGTGAGTATAGAGAGAATATGGACAACTAAAGGTAGAAACGAGAGCATTTTCTGAGCACCTTCTCTGGGCCAGCTTGTGCAAAGCACTTTGCTTTATGTACACAGATGCAGATGAGGGGATGTATGGGAAAAGATGAATAGTTCATTTCAGACCGAGTATACAGTTCATTAGAGAGATTTAGGAGTAATTAATTTGAAAGCATTTAAGGAGGTAATTCATAGAGTCATTTGAAATCTAAGCTAGAAATTCATCATTTAATAAGTTTAATATGGCATCAATGTGATTGAAAAGGAGTAAAAACGGAGTGTTGAGGGTGGGGAGTGGCTAGTAAGGAGGCTATAATTATTGTCCTCAACCAAGAGAAGTAGGGCAATGGAAGTGGAGAAATGGAAGCACAGGTATGAAAAGATAGATGAGTATGGAAATTAAAAAGAATACTGTCATAAATACATTACCATCTTTACAAATATGCCTTATTGACCCTAATTTAGAAATAAGAGTCAGAAAGAAGTTTAAAATATATCTACAGAATACTCTAGAGTCCTGCCAATTCAAGGAGCTAATTATCAGCTATTAATAGTTCTTTGATATCTTTTAAACATAGCTTGACCAAAAAGTAATAAATCTAAGGTTAATAAACTAATAAGTTAATGGACACCTAATATGTGTCTCTTTTAATAATAGGGCCATAGATATAGCTGCAAAAAAGTTCTGCCATTCTTTCTTTCTGGAAGAAAGTTATACTTTGACCACCAAAACCAAAAATCTTCCAAAATTTCTATACTAACAATTTCAGTAAAAGTAAAATTACAATGTCATGCTCAATAATCTTCATCATCAAGATATTGTTAATAACAGACTTTCCTTTAAAAATGTTACAGAGGGGGACCTTGAAGATGGCGGAAGAGTAAGACGCGGAGATCAACTTCCTCCCCACAGATACACCAGAAATACATCTACACGTGGAACAACTCCTACAGAACACCCACTGAACGCTGGCAGAAGACCTCAGACCTCCCAAAAGGCAAGAAACTCCCCACGTACCTGGGTAGGGCAAAAGAAAAAAAAAGAGACAAAAGAATAGGGACGGCACCTGCACCAGCGGGAGGGAGCTGTGAAGGAGGAAGTTTCCACACACTAGGAAGCCCCTTCGCGGGCGGAGACTGCAGGAGGCGGAAGGGGGAGCTTCGGAGCTGCGGAGGAGTGCACAGCAACAGGGGTGCGGAGGGCAAAGCAGGGAGATTCCCGCACAGAGGATCGGTGCCGACCGGCACTCACCAGCCCGAGAGGCTTGTCTGCTCACCCACCGGGGCGGGCGGGGCTGCGAGCTGAGGCTCGGGTTTCGGTCGGAGCGCAGGGAGAGGACTGGGGTTGGCGGCTAGAACATAACCTGAAGGGGTTAGTGCACCACGGCTAGCCGGGAGGGAGTCCGGGGAAAAGTCTGAACCTGCCAAAGAGGCAAGAGACTTTTTCTTCCCTCTTTGTTTCCTGGTGCGCAAGGAGAGGGGTTTAAGAGCGCTGCTTAAAGGAACTCCAGAGACGGGCGCGAGAGGCGGCTAAAAGCGTGAAACCCAGAGATGGGTGCGAGCCGCGGCTAAAAGCACGGACCCCAGGAGCAGGCGGGAGATGCTAAGGCTGCTGCTGCCGCCACCGAGGGGCCTGTGTGCGAGCACAGGTCACTATCCCCACCCCTCTTCCGGGAAGCCTGTGCAGCCCGCCACTGCCAGGTTCCCAGGATCCAAGGACAACTTCCCCGGGAGAACGCACGGCAGGCTTCAAGCTGATGCAACGTCACACCGGCCTCTGCCGCCGCAGGCCCGCCCCGCACGCAGTGCCCCTCCCTCCCCCCCCCCCCGCCCCCCCCCCACCCCGGCCTGAGTGCGCCAGAGCCCCCGAATCAGCGGCTCCTTTAACCCCGTCCTGTCTGAGCAAAAAACAGACGCCCTCCAGCGACCTACACGCAGAGGCAGGGCCAAATCCAAAGCTGAGCCCCTGTGAGCTGTGAGAACAAAGAAGAGAAAGGGAAAACTCTCCCAGCAGCCTCAGAAGCAGCGGATTAAAGCTCCACAATCAACTTGATGTACCCTGCATCTGTGGAATAGCTGAATAGACAATGAATCATCCCAAATTGAGGAGCCGTGTAGATGAAAGGCTCTTGGTGCTCCAGCCAGGAGTCAGGGCTCTGCCTCTGAGGTGGGAGAGCCAACTTCAGGACACTGGTCAACAAGAGACCTCCCAGCTCCACATAATATCAAACGGCGAAAATCTCCCAGAGACCTCCATCTTAACACCAGCACCCAGCTTCACTCAATGACCAGCAAGCTACAGTGCTGGACAACCTATGCCAAACAACTAGCAAAACAGGAACACAACCCCACCCATTAGCAGAGAGGCTGCCTAAAATCATAATAAGTCCACAGACACCACAAAACACACCACCAGACGTGAACCGGCCCACTAGAGAGACAAGATCCAGCCTCATCCACCAGAACACAGGCACTAGTCCCCTCCACCAGGAAGCCTACACAACCCACTGAACCAAACTTAGCCACTGGAGACAGACATCAAAAACAGCGGGAACTATGAACCCGCAGCCTGCAAAAAGGAGATCCCAAACAGAGTAAGATAAGCAAAATGAGAAGACAGAAAATCACACAGCAGATAAAGGAGTAAGATAAAAATGCACCAGACCTAACAAATGAAGAGGAAAGAGGCAGTCTACCTGAAAAATAATTCAGAATAATGATAGTAAGGATGATCCAAAATCTTGGAAATAGAATGGACAAAATGCAAGAAACAGTTAACAAGGACCTAGAAGAAATAAAGATGAAACAAGCAACGATGAACAACACAATAAATGAAATTAAAAGTACTCTAGATGGGATCAATAGCAGAATAACTGAAGCAGAAGAACGGATAAGTGACCTGGAAGATAAAATAGTGGAAATAACTACTGCAGAGTAGTATAAAGAAAAAAGAATGAAAAGAACTGAGGACAGTCTCAGAGACCTCTGGGACAACATTAAACGCACCAACATTCAAATTATAGGGCTTCCAGAAGAAGAAGAGAAAAAGAAAGGGACTGAGAAAATATTTGAAGAGATTATAGTTGAAAATTTCCCTAATATGGGAAAGGAAATAGTTAATCAAGTCCAGGAAGCACAGAGAGTCCCATACAGGATAAATCCAAGGAGAAATAGGCCAAGACACATATTAATCAAACTGTCAAAAATTAAATACAGAGAAAACATATTAAAAGCAGCAAGGGAAAAACAACTAATAACACACAAGGGAATCCCCATAAGGTTAACAGCTGATCTCTCAGCAGAAACCCTGCAAGCCAGAAGGGAGTGGCAGGACATACTGGAAGTGATGAAGAAAAAAAACCTGCAACCAAGACTACTCTAACCAGCAAGGATCTCATTCAGATTTGATGGAGAAATTAAAACCTTTACAGACAAGCAAAAGCTGAGAGAGTTCAGCACCACCAAACCAGCTTTACAACAAATGCTAAAGGAACTTCTCTAGACAAGAAACACAAGAGAAGGAAAAGACCTATAATAACGAACCCAAAACAATTTAGAAAATGGGAATAGGAATATACATATCGAAAAATGTTACAAATGCAACATGTGCAACATGTATTCACTACATTATACCTATCAAATACAGACAGGTAAAATGAAGTGGAAGAAAAAATCATTCTGTTACCCAGAAAAATAAACAAAACCACAACAAAACCACTGTTAACATTTTACGTACATCATTTTGGAGTTTTCTTACACAAATGAATCATATTTAGTTCTTTGTCCACTGTGACCCAGAGATCTATCTCATCACAATTTCCCAAAGACTTTCCACACTTTAAATTATGTTAGTTCTTGATATCAATCTATTCATACATTCATACTTGTTAAATTTTTGGCTCTTGACAAATAGAAAAGGAAGTTTTTAAATATAAAATAAATTCTTCTGGGCCTACAACCTCTCAATTGGTATACTATGTTATAAGTAAAAATGTAATTATTTAATATGCATAGTATACATGTCAAGTTGGATAATCCTAATTTTATAATTCACCACTTTAAATCTCTAAACTGTGAATTATTTACAAGAAAAAACTAAAAGCTTGCCCAAATTTCCTGTCTGTGTTAGTAATGTGTTCTTTGACAATGCTGTTTTGTTAAAGAACACACTTTTGTTATAAACTGAGATTTACATATTACTCTCTCTGCATAATAAGCAAATGTGAATCTCATCTTACTAGTGGGGGATAAGTTTAAATTTATCCTAGATCAGCTAATAAAACCAAACAAATAAGGGAAAAGACTTTCTCTGTCAAAAAGAAGTTTAGATGGAACAAGTAAGAAATAATCTATTTCAGGAAAAATATATTTGGTTGTTTATGCAGGTGTATGCTGTAAATTTTTTAGTATTTTCAGAAAGGAGAGTCTGAAGGCAAAGGAAGTAAACAGTACTATATTTCTTCAGGAGTAGGCTATGAAAGTATATAGTCATTGTAATTTTACCCTAAGTTGATATATCCATAACTAAGTAGTGGTAAGTTTCAAGGGCTTGAGATGTTAACTTGAACTCAGTCTCTAGAGTCATGCAAGTGACAGGACATAAGATTTAACCAAGAGAAGTGGTGTCTTCCCCAAAAGAACATGCTATTTAAAGGTGAGTTGAAAAACAGAGTTATATTTACTTAAGCATTAAATGAAGAGATTAGATTTCTGTTCTTCTCTTTGAAGGTGATTTTCGAAGACTGTGTCTGTGTGTGTGCATGCATGTGCGTGTGTGTGTGTGTGTGTGTGTGTGTGTGTGTGTTTTGTTAGTCACCTGGCTATCCTAGAATTTAAGTCCTTCTGTTATTTACCATAAGACCATGACCTAGGAATACATTTCACAGAGTGCTGCCTATGGACAAATGTTTAGGAAAGGCAATGAAGAACTTCTTTAGTGATGAACTTGCAAATCCAAATGTAAAAATAAAAGAAAGAAAAGGAAAAAACAGGAAAAGACTATTCCCTTTTAAAATGTAGGAGGATAAAACATTAATATTTTATATCATCTTGAATGGAAAATTGTGGAAAATTTTATTTACTAAGTTCTTATTTCCTCAAACTGGCCTGAGTCAGTGTCTTGCAAAGCAGTTTTAGATGATCCTCAACCACTGCCACTTGCAGGAAGAAGGTGGATGAAGAGAGTGGCTACATGTAAAAAACCTATTCCACTCTTGGAAGGTAAATACACATAGATGAACAAAAACACCAAAGCCCAGCATGTTCATGGACAGCATCATGAGCTTCACATATAAAAATAACATGATACCTTAGAAACAGCATGAGTTTCCTCATAATTTTACCACCTTCTCTAAATTTGATCCATACTCCCTTATGTCAGTGGTTCTCAAAAGTGTGGTCCCTGGACAAGCAGGATCAGGATCACCTGTTCCTACTCTAGGCCCCACTCCAGACCCAGTGAATCTGACACACTGGTGGTGGGGTCCAATAATGTTTGTTTTCACAAGTCATCTCCAGGAGCTTCTGATGCATGCTCATGTTTGAGAACAACTGCCTTTACCTAGTTGAGATATTCTTTCCCTGTAGCACTAAAGATTTCTATAGTACACCTGCACTTAAAAGAAATTTTGATTTTATGGCAAATTTGAGGAGAGAAAATCAAACACAAAATACCTTAACAACAACAACAACAACAACAACAACAATTTGTATATACTGCATCTCAAAACAATTATAAAAGGACTAGGAAAAATATTTACTTATCCTGCTGAAAATTAGAGGAATTACTCATCTCAAACACCTGAAGTGGTAGAATGACGATAGTTATTAACAGGCACTGGATCTGAGTAGGGCTTACCTCGTTTGGAATGATCAAGTGCAGACTACTTGAACAGCAGAGTTTTCTGGCCTATCATAAGCTAACGTGACAAGCCCTGCTGTGAGCTATCATCCTGCTGTACCTCTAATCAGATGGTTGCTACCACTAGGATTTCCCTGTGGCTAGATGAAACTTTCCAACTCTGCCCCTGTATGAAATGTGCTAGTACATTTGGTGGATTATCTGCCTGTTCTGAAACCAAGACACATCACACCAAACTAAGAATCCAGATTGTTTTTTCTCCTCTTTAGAACATGCTTTAGCAGGCTTCTCCTCCTGGAGAATTCTGGATTCATTTCTCCTACGGTGGTGATAAGCCTATGGGCAACCAAACACTGGGAACAATGTGCACATTTAAAGGAAAAGAAATGTGTAACACAAACTTTTTAACTTTGGTATATTTTATGCTCTCTTTCCTTCATAATGGTGTCTATTGGTGGGGAAGACTGCGGTTCTCAAAACTCCAATTCAAAATTCTCTGTAAATTGTACTGTTTTATTGTTTCCATTTAGAAATATTAGCAATGGTAAGAAGTTATCCTGGATACCAATCATTGTCATAAAATTCACTTTTACCTATTCCAATATTATGTTAACCCCCCAAATTGTGGAAAATTTAAGCTAACATCATTTTTCTTTTGCTTTATCAATTGAAGAATATTGAAAGAATTAGAAGAAGGTCACAAAAGTGCTAAAGATTAGGCATTAAGAATTGATTTGAAAGTAATTTCTCACACCCTTGTCTGACTTTATCCCCACAATTACCACCTATGTTATAACCCACTAGTAATATAACATTGATAAATCGGTGTCAAATGGAGCTGAACTTCAGCCATTAATACATCTGGGATATTACTTATTTTTGTTTCAGCATTTTCATTGCAATAATACATGGTCTGTAAAAAGAATTCACTGATTCTTATGAACTAGGGGTGTAAAGGAAAATCATTTCCAAATGTGTCTTTTCTTTTTTTCTTTTCTTTCCTTTTTTTTTTTTACTAAAGCATAGCCCTTTCTAGGACAGATGAGATAATCTCACCTGTTTCAACAACTTACCTCCACTAAATGTATATGTCTCAACCACATGGGTATTTCTCATTTACTTATTTAATCATGTAATCCATAAACTTATATTAAGTACCAGTTACCTCAAGGAACTGGATAAGGTGTTAGAGAGATATAGAAAGGAAAATAAAAACTCTCATATTTCTTCTCACCCAGCAGAGTTCTTTATCTCCTTAGGAATTCTTACCCTTTTGATGATGAATTCCACTATGATTTTCATATGTCAATTGCTTGTTCCTGGAAAGAAATCTCCAGGTTTCCTGAACTTAGTATTTATTTAAAATATCCTTTATGATATTGCTCACTTGGCCTGGCTACCTCATTCTTGTACATGTATAGTCTAACCAGCTAAAGAGAGTTACATAATATATTATCCACATAATATAAATAAATGTCCACAATATTTTACGAACTAACTCAGTTTCCATTTGTTCCCAGATCATGCTTACACTTTAAGCCAAATTCCGAGGTCACTACAAAGATAACTAAGACTCAGACATTATTGTCTAGGATAGTATAGTCTGAATGAAAATACAGTTAAGTAAATTATCTCATAGATCATTGGGTTGTACTCACTTTTGGGGTCATGGAATTAGTAAGATATTGATGAAAAATGTACAGTTGGGAAATGCATATACACACAAAATTGTAAATATAATTTAAATTCTACTAATGAATTTTTAAATCCCATCCATGGTCCTGTATTAAGAGAACCAGAGAAGTTCTAAAGAAACATGATAAATGGACACTAATTCCATTGGGGAGATTATGCAAAGGTTTTTTGATGGAATAGATATAATCTGATCTTAAGGAAACTTTAGGATTTTCTCAGGCAGACACTGGAATTAGCAGAACATATTTGGGATATACTGAGGGAAGGATGACTGGGTCTCCAGAGACCATAAGTTACAAGGGGGTATATTATGGGAACAAATACTGCAAATTTCACATAGAAGCCATATTTGACAGGAATTTGAATGCCAAGTATTAAATGCCAGGCATTAACATGTTTCTATGTGTATATGGAGCCATTGAAGTTCTTTCAATGGGAGACTAAGGTAAGAAAATCTGTAGGGAGCTACCTGTGAAGCAAAGTGGAAGAAAGATTAGAGAATGGAAAAGAAGCAAGTGATGAGGCAGAAAGTTACTGCAATAACCAAAGTGAGAAGCAATGATTTCCTGATGTCAATAGCTAGGAAGTGATTAATGATGCTGATGAGAAGGAGGATGTTGATGGGGATGGTATTAACAGTTATATCAATATGAGAACATTTCTGTGGTACCAAAAAGTAAAGTCCATTGCAATAAAAGATATAAAGCAAATCAGAATGAAATGTTCTCATCTGGTATTCTTGGGAATATAAATACTCTGATGCATGACAGCCATAGAGTTTTAGTTCATTATAATATTGTTTTTAATATAAGATATATATATAATATACATGGGTAATTACTTTAAGTGGTAAATTTCAATATGTGTGCATTGTTTTTCTTGAAAATGAAAGAATAAGCCAGAAAATATCATAAAAGATAATCTTAAAATATGAACTTATATTTGCATTCTGGTTTTGGTTAATGGATGTCTTTAGTTCCAATATAAAAATTTAATTGGGAAAAATGTTGGTAAAGATCAGCTGATTATGAATGAGGCAAGATTTTAAGTCTGTGGTTCTCAATTTTGGCTGCACATTAGAATCATCTGAGAGCTTTAATAAATACATGCTCTTCTCTGGTCTCTTCCTCCAGAGATATTGACTTAATTGCCGTGGATGATAGAGAGGACATCGAGATTTTTAAAAATCTTACCAGGTGTTTTAAATGATAAAATAGTTGATATTTGAGGTAAAAACTTCATGGATATATAAAATCTTGACAGGCAGAGATAGAGGTGTAGATAGGAGATTTGCAAAGGACTGAAGGCAAGAATGTCTTATGTAGCAAGTAAGTAAGAGGTAAAATGAAAAATGTGATGCAGGGTCATATTCTGGAGTGCCTTATAGAACAGATAAATCATAACTAGGAAGAATGCCTAATTAGACACAGGATACCCAGATTCAAAGTCTGTACTGGTTGAGTGAATTTAGATCATTCACCTAACTTCTTAGTACTGGTTTCATCATTTGTAAAATTGACATAGTAGCTGTTTCTTAAGGTATATAGAGTCATTAATCATTGTTATGGGCTGAATTATGTCCTTCACAAAATTCATATGTTGGAGTCCTAAATCTGTGTACCTCAGAATACGCCCATATTTGGAGATAGTGTCTTTACTGAGGCAATAAAGTTAAAAATAGGTAATTATGTAGTTAAAGAAAAACAAAACAAAACTCAGAGACATACTATGTATAAAAGATGTAAATTATTGAGCAAAATTTTTTAGCTCATATGGTGGCTGAAAAGTATATACTGAGAGAAATTGTGTAAATGAGGAAACTGGGAACACATGATGTACTCTTCTGATTAAATATATGCATTGGTACACAAAATAAAATAAAATAAAATTAGGTAATTATGGTGGGCCTTACCAATTTCACTAGTGTCTTTATAAAAAGAAACTTGGACACAGAGAGCTAAAAAGAAGAAGGTGATATGAAGACACAGCGAGAAGATGGTGACATCATATGTAGGAACTTGAATTTACTATTAGGTAAAGATTTCCTCTTAACTTTTAAAACTTTCATTCTTAATTTTTCTTTATTATTTATCTTATTTTTTATAAATTTACATATTTTATTTTTGGCTGTGTTGCGTCTTCGTTGCTACGTGTGGGCTTTCTCTAGTTGCAGCAAACGGGGGCTATGCTTTGTTGCTGTGTGCAGGCTTCTCATTGCGGTGGCTTCTCTTCTTTTGGAGCATGGGCTCTAGGTGCGTGTGCTTCAGTAGTTGTGGTCCGAGGCTTAGTTGCTCCATGGCATGAGGGATCTTCCAGGACCAGGGCTCGAACTCGTGTCTCCTACATGGGCAGGTGGATCCTTAACCACTGCGCCACCAGGGAAGCCCCTCTTTATTATTTTAAATATATATTCTGTATAACACCAAAGTATAGAGGGCTTGAATTTCCATTGTTCCTATGTTCCTTCAGGTAGGAAAATCTCACTTTGAGCCTGTATAGTGGCAAATGCTGCACAAACCATTCTCTACAAATCTAATTCTTTTTTTTTTTAACGTCTTTGTTGGAGTATAATTGCTTTACAATGATGTATTAGTTTCCGATTTATAACAAAGTGAATCAGCTATACATATACCTATATCCCCATATCTCCTCCCTCTGGCATCTCCCTCCCACCCTCTCTATCCCACCCCTCTAGGTGGTCACAAAGCACTGAGCTGATTTCCCTGTGCTATGTGACTTCTTCCCACTAGTTATCTATTTTATATTTGGTTATATATATATATATATATATATATATATATATATATATATATATATATATATAAAAGCCCATGCCATTCTCTCACTTCTTCCCAGCTTACCCTTCCCCCTCCCCATGTGCTCAAGTCTACTCTCTACATCTGCGTCTTTATTCCTGTCATGCCCCTGGATTCTTCAGAACTTTTTTTTTTTTTTAGACCCCATATATGTGTGTTAGCATACGATATTTGTTTTTCTCTTTCAGACTTACTTCACTCTGTATGACAGTCTCTAGATCCTTCCAGCTCACTACAAATAACTCATATGACAGTCTCTAGATCCATCCACCTCACTACAAATAAATCAATTTCATTTCTTTCTTTAGCTGAGTAATATTACATTGTATATCTATGCCACATCTTCTTTATCCATTCATCTGTCGACAGACACTTAGATTGCTTCCATGTCCTGGCTATTGTAAATAGAGATGACATGAATATCGTGGTACATGACTCCTTTTGAATTATAGTTTTCTCAGAGTATATGCCCAGTAGTGGGATTGCTGGGTCAAATGGTAGTTCCATTTTTAGTTTTTTAAGGAACCTCCATACTGTTCTCCATAGTGGCTGTATCAATTTACATTCCCACCAACAGTGCAAGAGGGTTCCCATTTCTCCACATCCTCTCCAGAATTTATTGTTTGTAGATTTTTTGATGTTGGCCATTCTGACTGGTGTGAGGTGATACCTCACTGTAATTTTGATTTGCATTTCTCTAATAATTACGGATGTTGAGCATCCGTTCATGTGTTTGTTGGCAATCTGTATATCTTCTTTGGAGAAATGTCTATTTAGGTCTTCTGCCCATTTATGGATTGGGTTGTTTGTTTTTCTGATATTGAGCTGTATGAGCTGCTTGTAAATTTTGGAGATTAATCCTTTGTCAGTTGCTTCATTTGCAAATATTTTCTCCCAATGTGAGGGTTGTCTTTTCATTTTGTTTATTTTTTCCTTTGCTGTGCAAAAGTTTTAAGTTTCATTAGGTCCCATTTCTTTATTTTTGTTTTTATTTCCATTTCTCTAAGAGGTGGTTCAAAAAGGATCTTGCTATGATTTATGTCATAGAGTGTTCTTTTTATGTTTTTCTCTAAGAGTTTTATATTGTCTGGCCTTACATTTACGTCTTTAATACATTTTGAGTTTATTTTTGTGTATGGTGTTAGGGAGTGTTCTAATTTCATTCATTTACATGTAGCTGTCCAGTTTTCCCAGCACCACTTATTGAAGAGGCTGTCTTTTCTCCATTGTATAATCTGGTCTCCTTTATCAAAAATAAGGTGACAATATGTGCATGGGTTTATCTCTGGGTTTTCTATCTTGTTCCATTGATCTAGAAATTAAGGAAACACTCCCATTTGCCATTGTAATAAAAAGAATAAAATACCTAGGAATAAACCTCCCTAAGGATACAGAAGACCTGTATAAAGAAATCTATAAGACACTGATGAAGATTAAAGATTAAAGATGAAGATTAAAGATGATACAGGTGAAAAGATATACCATGTTTTTGGATTGGAATAATCAACATTGTGAAAATGACTATACTACCCAAAGCAATCTACAGATTCAATGCAATCTCTATCAAACTACCAATGGCATTTTTCACAGAACTAGAAAAAAAATTCACAATTTGTATGGAAACACAAAAGACACAGCAATCTTGAGAAAGAAAAATGGAGCTGGAAGAATCAGGCTCCCAGACTTCAGACTATATTATAAAGCTACAGTAATCAAGACAGTATGGTACTGGCACAAATCTAATTCTCGAAGCAGTATGGGACAATATAGAAAAGAGTTTCAGCAAATTTGTGCAAAATTCTGGATCTTCTGTGTTTCTTTTTATAACCTGATTTGTCAGAAAAAAATCCTTCAATATCAATATGTCAACTTAATAAATATTTGGATAAATGCAAATCCATAAGCAAGAGAATTGAACCACATCTGCTGAATATCAAAAGTGAGTGTGAAGGCTATGTGATCTACATGACAGGAGACCTCTCTATCACATGAAAATCTAGTAAATGGGGACAATACAGTATTCAAATTGGCAGCATTTATAGGATGCCATTACATCTAGAATGTATAAGATAAAGTGTAAAAATGTCAATTTTAAGGGATTTCCCATAAACAGAAATTACAGGGTTTTATAGTCTTATCTTTAAATATACTAACATATATAATTAAATACTTGTGTTTACACATTAGGTAAGAATTAATAATTTACAAATAAATTTTGACCAAAAAGATGCAACCTATTTAGTGAATATTCAAATATGGTGAATATTCAAATATTAAATATTCATTTAACCCTTAAGGAGAGGGTATTAGATTTTTTATCTTTGTAGCTCCAGCACCAATAGAGGACCTGGAATGTGACAAACATTTCAGTGCTTATTTTTTAAATGGAGGAACTTGGCCCTGCTTAGCATTTTTCATAATCACTTATTTCTATCTTGTCATTTAAAATAGCAATATGTCTTTGCATAGCAAAGGAAACCATGGACAAAATAAAAAGAAAACCTACTGAATGAAAGAAAATATTTGCAAATGTTGTAACCAATAAGGGGTTAATATCCAAAATATAAACAGCTCACACAACTCAATATCAGAAAAAGAAAAAACACAATTAACAGTCAAAAGACCTGCAGAGACATTTTTTCCAAAGAAGATATACAGATTGCCAACAGGCACACATAAAAATCCTCAACATCACTAATCATTAGTGAAATGCAAATCAAAAGCAGAATATTACCTCACACGTGTCAAAATTGTTATCAAAAAAAGGTCTACAAATGTTGGTAGGGATGTGGAGAATAGGGAATCCTTGTACACTGTGGAAGGGATTGTTATTCAGTACAGCCTGTATGGAAAACAGTATGCAGTTTCTTCAAGATACTAAAAATAGAACTACAATATGATCCAGCAATTCCACTGCTGGGTCTATGTATCCAAAGAAAACAGAAACACTAATTCAAAATATACATGCATCCCAATGTTCATACCAGTCTTATGTACAGTACCCAAGATATGGATGCAGCCTAAGTGCCTATCAACAGATAAATGGACAAAGATATATACCACATCTTATTTATATTCATAATGGAATATTATTCACCCATAATAAGGAATGAAATGCTTCCATTTGCATCAATGTGAGTGGACCTAGAAAGTTTTATTTTTTACATCTTTATTGGAGTATAATTGCTTTACAATGGTGTGTTAGTTTCTGTTTCATAACAAAGTGAATCGGTTATACATATACATATGTTCCCATATCTCTTCCCTCTTGCGTCTCCCTCCCTCCCACCCCCCCATCCCACCCCTCTAGGTGGTCGCAAATCACCGAGATGATCTCCCTGTGTTATGCGGCTGCTTCCCACTAGCTATCTATTTTACGTTTGGTAGTGTATATATGTCCATGTCACTCTCTCACTTTGTCACAGCTTAACTTTCCCCCTCCCCATATCCTCAAGTCCATTATCTAGTAGGTCAGTGTCTTTATTCCTGTCTTACCCCTAGGTTCTTCATGACATTTTTTTTTCTTAAATTCCATATATATGTGTTAGCACATGGTATTTGTCTTTCTCTTTCTGACTTACTTCACTCTGTATGACAGACTCTAGGTCCATCCACCTCATTACAAATAGCTCAATTTCTTTCCTTTTCATGGCTGAGTAATATTCCATTGTATATATGTGACACATCTTCTTTATCCATTCATCCGATGATGGACACTTAGGTTGTTTCCATCTCTTGGCTATTGTAAATAGAGCTGCAGTGAACATTTTGGTACATGACCCTTTTTGAATTACGGTTTTCTAAGGGTATATGCCCAGTAGTGGGATTGCTGGGTTATATGGTAGTTCTATTTGTAGTTTTCTAAGCAAACTCCATACTGTTCTCCATAGTGACTGTACCAATTCACATTCCCACCAGCAATGCAAGAGGGTTCCCTTTTCTAGACACCCTCTCCAGCATTTACTGTTTCTAGATTTTTTGATGATGGTCATTCTGAGTGGTGTGAGATGATATCTCATTGTAGTTTCGATTTGCATTTCTCTAATGATTAATGATGTTGAGCATTCTTTCATGTGTTTGTTGGCAGTCTGTATATCTTCTTTGGAGAAACGTCTACGTAGGTCTTCTGCCCATTTTTGGATTGGGTTCTTTGTATTTTTGTTATTGAGCTGCATGAGCTGCTTGTGAATTTTGGAGATTAATCCTTTGTCAGTTGCTTCATTTGCAAATATTTTCTCGCATTCTGAGGGCTGTCTTTTGGTCTTGTTTATGGTTTCCTTTGCTCTGCAAAAGCTTTTAAGTTTCATTAGGTCCCATATGTTTATTTTTGTTTTTATTTCCATTTCTCTAGGAGGTGGGTCAAAAAGTATCTTGCTGTGATTTATGTCATAGAGTGTTCTGTCTATGTATTCCTCTAAGAGTTTGATAGTTTCTGACCTTATATTTAGGTCTTTAATCCATTTAGAGCTTATTTTTGTGTATGGTGATAGGGAGAGATCTAATCTCATACTTTTACATGTACCTGTCCAGTTTTCCCAGCACCACTTATTAAAGAGACTGTCCTTTCTCCACTGTACATTCCTGCCTCCTTTATCAAAGATAAGGTGATCATATGTGCATGGGTTTATCTCTGGACTTTCTATCCTGTTTCATTGATCTATACTGCTGTTTTTGTGCCAGTACCATACTGTCTTGATTACTGTAACTTTGTAGTAAAGTCTGAAGTCAGGGAGCCTGATTTCTCCAGCTCCATTTTTCGTTCTCATGATTGCTTTGGCTATTCAGGGTCTTTTGTGTTTCCATACAAATTGTGAAATTTTTTGTTCTAGTTCTGTGAAAAATGCCAGTGGTAGTTTGATAGGGATTGCATTGAATCTGTAGATTGCTTTGGGTAGTAGAGTCATTTTCACAATGTTGAATCTTCCAATCCAAGAACATGGTATATCTCTCCATCTATTTGTATCATCTTTAATTTCTTTCATCAGTGTCTTATAATTTTCTGCTTACAGGTCTTTTATCTCGTTGGGAAGATTTATTCCTAAATATTTTATTCTTTTTGTTGAACTGGTAAATGGGAGTGTTTTCTTGATTTCACTTTCAGATTTTTCATCATTAGTGTATAGGAATGTCAGAGATTTCTGTACATTAATTTTGTATCGTGCTACTTTACTAAATTCATTGATTAGCTCTAGTAGTTTTCTGGTAGCATCTTTATGATTCTCTTTGTATAGTATCATGTCATCTGCAAACAGTGACAGCTTTACTTCTTCTTTTCCGATATGGATTCGTTTTATTTCCTTTTCTTCTCTGATTGCTGTGGCTAAAACTTCCAAAACTATGTTGAATAACAGTACTGAGAGTAGGCAACCTTGTCTTTTTCCTGATCTTAGTGGAAATGCTTTCAGTTTTTCACCATTAAGGACGATGTTGGCTGTGGGTTTGTAATGTATGGCCTTTATTATATTGATGAAAGTCCCTCTATTGCCTACTTTCTGGAAGGTATTTATCATAAATGGGTGTTGAATTTTGTCAAAAGCTTTCTCTGCATCTATTGAGATAACCGTATGGTTTTCTCCTGCAATTTGTTAATATGGTATATCACACTGATTCATTTGCCAATATTGAAGAATACTTGCATTGCTGGAATAAACCCCACTTGATCATGGTGTATGATCGCTTAAATGTGCTGTTGGATTCTGTTTGCTAGTATTTTGTTGAGGATTTTTGCATGTATGTTCATCCGTGATAGTGACAGTGATTGGCCTGTAGTTTTCTTTCTTTGTGACATCCTTCTCTTGTTTTGGTATCAGGGTGATGGTGGCCTCGTAGAATGAGTTTGGGAGTGTTCCTCCCTCTGCTATATTTTGGA
Organism: Delphinus delphis; assembly: GCF_949987515.2. Taxonomy (NCBI): domain Eukaryota; kingdom Metazoa; phylum Chordata; class Mammalia; order Artiodactyla; family Delphinidae; genus Delphinus; species Delphinus delphis. The sequence goes on from NC_082695.1 coordinate 58,548,709, forward strand.
AGAGTTTGAGAAGGATAGGTGTTAGCTCTTCTCTAAATGTTTGATAGAATTCGCCTGTGAAACCATCTGGTCCTGGGCTTTTGTTTGTTGGAAGATATTTAATCACAGTTTCAATTTCAGTGCTTTTGATTGGTCTGTTCATATTTTCTATTTCTTCCTGATTCAGTCTTGGCATATTGTGCATTTCTAAGAATTTGCCCATTTCTTCCAGGTTGTCCATTTTATTGGCATAGAGTTGCTTGTAGAAATCTGTCATGATCTTTTGTATTTCTGCAGTGTCAGTTGTTACTTCTCCTTTTTCATTTCTTTTGTTCTTTTTTTTTTTTCTGCGGTATATTGGCCTCCCACTGTTGTGGCCTCTACCGTTGCAAAGTGCAGGCTCCGGACACACAGGCTCAGTGGCCATGGCTCACATGCCTAGCTGCTCCGTGGCATGTGTGATCTTCCCGGACTAGGGCACTAACCCATGTCCCCTGAATCGGCAGGTGGACTCTCAACCACTGCGCCACCAGGTAAGCCCTCCTTTTTCATTTCTAATTCTATTGATTTGTGTCTTCTCCCTTTTTTTCTTTATGAGACTGGCTAATTGTTTAGCAATTTTGTTTATCTTCTCAAAGAACCAGCTTTTAGTTTTATTGATCTTTGCTATCATTTCCTTCATTTCTTTTTCATTTATTTCTGACCTGATCTTTATGATTTCTTTCCTTCTGCTAACTTTGGGGTTTTTTGTCCTTCTTTCTGTAATTGCTTTAGGTGCAAGGTTAGCTTGTTTATTCGAGATGCTTCCTTTTCCTTAAGGTAGGATTGTATTGCTATAAACTTCCCTCTTAGAACTTCCTTTGCTGCATCCCATACGTTTTGGGTTGTCGTGTCCCCATTGTCATTTGTCTTAGGTGGTTTTTTATTTCCTCTTTGATCTCTTCAATGATCAGTTTGTTATTAAGTAGTGTATTGTTTAGCATCCATGTCTTTGTATTTTTTTACAAATCTTTTCCTGTAATTGATATCTAGTCTCATAGCATTGTGGTTGGAAAAGATACTTGATACAATTTCAATTTTCTTAAATTTACCAAGGCCTGATTTGTGACCCAAGATATGATGTATCCTGGAGAATGTTCCATGAGCCCTTGAGAAAAATGTGTATTCCGTTGTTTAGGATGCAATGTCCTATAAATATCAATTAAGTCCATGTTGTTTAATGTATCATTTAAAGCTTGTGTTTCCTTATCTATTTTCATTTTGGATGATCTGTCCATTGGTGAAAGTGGGGTGTTTAAGTCCCCTAATATGAATGTGTTACTGTCGATTTCCCCGTTTATGTCTGTTAGTATTTGCCTTATGTATTGAGGTGCTCCTATTTTGGGTGCATAAATATTTACAATTGTTATATCTTCTTCTTAGTTCGATCCCTTGATCATTATGTAGTGTCCTTCTTTGTCTCTTCTAATAGGCTTTATTTTAAAGTCTATTTTTTTCTTTATGAGTATTGCTACTCCAGCTTTCTTTTGGTTTCCATTTTCATGGAAAATCTTTTTCCATCCACTCACTTTCAGTCTGTATGTGTCTCTAGGTCTAAAATGAGTCTCTTGTAGACACCATATGTATGGATCTTGTTTTTGCATCCATTCAGCCAGTCTGCGTCTTTTGGTGGGAGCACTTAATCCTTTTACATTTAAGGTAATTATCTATATATATGTTCCTATTCCCATTTTCTTAATTGTTTTGGGTTTGTTATTTTAGTTCTTTTCCTTCTCTTGTGTTTCTTGCCTAGAGAAGTTTCTTTAGCATTTGTTGTAAAGCTGGTTTGATGGTGCTGAACTTTCTCAGCTTTTGCTTGTCTGTAAAAATTTTAATTTTTCCATCAAACCTGAAAGAGATCCTTTCTGAGTAGCGTAATCTTGGTTGCAGGTTTTTCTCCTTCATCACTTAAAATATGTCCTGCCAGTCCCTCTGGCTTGCAGAGTTTCTGCTGAAAGATCAGCTGTTAACCTTATGGGGATTCCTTTGTGTGTTATTTGCTGTTTTTCCCTTGCTGCTTTTAATATGTTTTCTTTGTATTTAATTTTTGACAGTTTGATTACTATGTGTCTTGGTGTGTTTCTCCTTGAATTTATCCTGTAGGGGACTCTCTGTGCTTCCTGGACATGATTAACTATTTCCTTTCCCATATTAGGGAAATTTTCAACTCTAATCTCTTCAACTATTTTCTCAGTCCCTTTCTTTTCCTCTTCTTCCTCTGGAACCCCTGTAATTAGAATACTGGTGTTTTTAATGTTGTCCCAGAGGTCTCTGAGACTGTCTTCAGTTCTTTTCATTCTTTTTTCTTTATTCTGCTCTGCAGTAGTTATTTCCACTATTTTATCATCCAGGTCACTTATCTGTCCTTCTGCCTCAGTTATTTTGCTATTGATCCCTTCTAGAGTATTTTTAATTTCACTTATTGTGCTGTTCATCGTTGCTTGTTTCATCTTTAGTTCTTCTATGTCCTTGTTAAATGTTTCTTGCATTTTCTCTATTGTTTTCCCAATATTTTGGATCATGCTTTACTATCATTTTTCTGAATTCTTTTTCAGGTAGACTGCCTCTTTCCTCTTCATTTGTTAGGTGTGGTGGGTTTTTACCTTGCTCCTTCATCTGCTGTGTGTGTGTCTGTCTTTTCATTTTGTTTATCTTACTGTGTTTGGGGTATCCTTTGGGCAGATTGCAGGTTCATAGTTTCCATTGTTTTTGGTGTCTGTCCCCAGTGGCTAAGCTTGGTTCAGTGGGTTGTGTAGGTTTCCTGGTGGAGTGGACTAGTACCTGTGTTCTGGTGGATGAGGCTAGATCTTGTCTTTCTGATGGGCAGGTCCCTGTCTGGTTGTGTGTTTGTGGCCTTACTATGATTTTAGGCAGCCTCTCTGCTAATGGATGGGTCTGTGTTTTTGTCTTGCTTGTTATTTGGCATAGAGTGTCCAGCACTGTAGCTTGCTGGTCGTTGAGTGAAGCTGGGTGTTGGTGTTGAGATGGAGATCTCTGGGAGATTTTCACCATTTGATATTACATGGAGATGTGAGATCTCTTGTGGACCAGTGTCCTGAAGTTGGCTCTCCCACCTCAGAGGCACAGCACTGACTCCTGGCTGGAGCACCAAGAGCCTTTCATCCACACGGCTCAGAATAAAAGGGAGAAAAAGTAGAAATAAAGAAAGAGAATAAAATAAAATAAAGTAAGGTAAAATAAAATAAAGATATTAAAATAAAAAATATTTATTAGGAAAAAAATTTTTTTAAAAACACAACAACAAAAACGGACGGATAGAACCCTAGGACAAATGGTGAAAGCAAAGCTATACAAAGTCTCACACAAAAGCATACACACATACACTCACAAAAAGAGGAAAAGGGGAAAAACAATAATTCTTGCTCTCAAAGTCCACCTCCTCAATTTGGGATGATTCGTTGTCTATTCAGATATTCCACAGATGCAGGGTACATCAAGTTGATTGTGGAGATTTAATCCGTTGCTCCTGAGGCTGCTGGGAGGGATTTCCCTTTCTCTTCTTTGTTCGCACAGCTTCTGGGGTTCAACTTTGGATTTGGCCCCTCCTCTGCATGTAGGTCGCCGGAGGGCGTCTCTTCTTTGCTCAGACAGGATGGGGTTAAAGGAACCGCTGATTCCAGGGCTCTGGCTCACTCAGGCCAGGGGGAGGGAGTGGTACAGAGTGCGGGGCAAGCCTGCAGCAGCAGAGGCCAGCGTGACATTGCACCAGCCTGAGGCGCGCCATGCATTCTCCCGGTAAGTTGTCCCTGGATCCCGGGACCCAGACAGTGGCGGGCTGCACAGGCTCCCAGGAGGGTAGTTGTGGAGAGTGACCTGTGCTCACACACAGGCTTCTTGGTGGCAGCAGCAGCAGCCTTAGCTTCTCATGCCAATCTCTGGTGTCCACGCTGTTAGCCGTGGCTCACGCCCATCTCTGGAGCTCCTTTAAGCAGCGCTCTTAATCCCCTCTCCTCCCGCACCAGGAAAGAAAGAGGGCAGAAAAAGTCTCTTGCCTCTTCGACAGCTCCAGACATTTTCCGGGACTCCCTCCCGACTAGCTGTGGTGCACAACCCTTTCAGGCTCTGTTCACGCTGCCAGTCCTCTCCCTGTGCTCCGATCAATGCCCAAGCCTCAGTTCCCAGCCCCGCCCACCCCACTGGGTGAGCAGACAAGCCTCTAGGGCTGGTGAGTGCAGGTCGGCACCGATTCTTTGTTTGGGAATCTCTCCGCTTTGCTCTCCGCACCCCTGTGGCTGTGCTCTCCTCCGCAGCTCCGAAGCTCCCCTCCTCCACCACCTGCAGTCTCCGCCCACGAAGGACCTTCTAGTGTATGGTAATCTTTCCTCCTTCTCATCTCCCTCCCACTGGTGCAGGTCCCATCCCTATTCTTTTGTCTCTGTTTATTCTCTTTTCTTTTGCCCTACCCAGGTACCTGGGGAGTTTCTTGCCTTTTAGGAGGTCTGAGGTCTTCTGTCAGCCTTCAGTAGGTGTTCTGTACGAGTTGTTCCATGTGTAGATGTATTTCTGATGTATCTGTGGGGAGGAAGGTGATCTCCGCGTCTTACTCTTCCGCCATCTTCCCTCTCTCCCCTAGAGAGTATTATGCTTAGTGAAATAAATCAGAGAAAGACAAATACTGTATGTTATCACTTCTTATTTGTGGAATCTAAAAAAAATAAAACAAACAAATGTATATAATAAAACAGAAACATACTCACAGACATAGAAAACAAACTAGTGGTTACCAGTGTGGAGAGGGAAGGGAGGAAAGTCAAGTTAAGGATAGGAGATTAAGAGGTACAAACTTATATGTATAAAATAAATAAGAGGAAGTGGAGAGGGGAGAGATAGAGGTATGGGATGAAGAAAAACAAACTACTGCATATAAAATAAATAAGCAACAATGATATATTATACAGTACAGGGAAATATATATTATTTTGAAATAACATTAAACAGAGTTAATATATATTAATAAAATATTTTATTTAAAATATTATAATTTATAAAAGTATCAAATCAATATGTTGTACATCTGAAACTAATATAATATTGTAAATCAATTGTACTTCATTTAAAAATAAATACAAAGAAATAAGAAATAATATAGTACTGTGTCTTGGAATATCCAGAAGTAAACTTATTCTTAACTTGTATCCATTATCTTTTAATAAACACCTGTCACCTTAGCACAGTTAAGAAATCTATATGTCTTCCCACACACACATATATCTATATCATGTGACCTCTGTACATGTGACTAATTCTGATCTATTTTATTCTATTCTATTCCATTCTGTTCTATTCTTTGTGTTATCTTCTATTTCATTCCATCCTATTCTATTATTTTGCAGTAGAAAAGCAAAATAATTCACAAAACTGATTGCATGATCCTCTAATGGGTTATGGGTCACTAAATGGGTCACTGAATCTCAATCTAATGAGTCATTCCAACCTGCAGTTTGATAAACATTGCTATAAAAATCTCAATGTGCCCTTTGGTAGGAAACATCCATACCTTGAGAAGCTTTGGTTCTTTACCTCAGAAATGCGTGTTTACCAAACAGAAAGTAGAGCTATAGTATTTCCTTTCCCCATTAAAATATTATCATAGTTATAAAAGTTGACAAAACTGGAGCATTTCTGGACTCTGAGCTTTGCTACGGGGCTTTACAACTGAATATTATGTTTATATGAAAGAGATGCTTGTATTTAACTATTTCACCCAGCAGTGAGGAGAGGACTTTGAATAAATCTAAATATGCTTTAAAATATCATCTTCTTGTCTTTGAAAAGCTTGACTGATTCCTCTAAAATTAAATTGTTTTGCACCTGACTGGAGTAAAATGCAGAGTTACTAAAAAAAACATTAATATATCATATGCTGTACTTGTGAAAAGCCTCAAGCACTTTGCTCAGACTTCAAGAAAATAAATTTGCTTTGAAATACCAATCAATCATTTTATAAAAAGATTCCACATTACCACCTTAGAAATATCATAGAGTTGAATCCTACACTCTTGCAATGGTTATTTTAGACTGAGACAGATCTTGCTTGTATCTGCTTTCACTTGGGATAGCTACAGTGAAGTATTCCCAGCCAGCCTATTATTATAGACTCTTCAGATTGTACTGATTTAGTAAAATATTGCCATAGCATAACAAAATGGCATCATTTTATTTAAACTTGAAATTTCATCTTTGGTTCAAAAGAGTTTTTGCTTTGGTTGAGGTTTTGTGTGTCATCGTTCCTGAACTAAACAGGTTGAGGCCAAAAAAGTATCTTCATCACTCATCTATCCACAAGCTTTAGAGTTTGGTTAACTGAAACTTAGTAATTATACCATTTGTAGATTACCATTTTTCAAGGAGTTAAAAAATGACTCAATATAACTATAATGAGCATTTATCATTATCTATAGTTAATGGTCTTTAAAAAGGAATAAGATAGCAATTTTCTATCTTTCTCCAACAAAATAACAGTCACCCCTCTCTTCTGATACCATACCTTAATTAAAATCTCCCTGTCTGGAAAAGTAAGAACCTTGTTTCAAACAATGCTGTTGTACTGTAGAGTCCTAACTTATTATTCTGTATCCTGCAAGGTATACCCCAGAGACGCCTGAAGTTGCTTAGCACTTTCCACTGCAGCCCCATCAGGGAACTTCAAAGTATTTTCTTGTGTGCATGTGCATGTGTATATATAACATAACATAAAGTACATAAAGTTGTTTACTTACTGAGCAAATAGTGTAGTTTAAACAGGTCCAGATCACTTTCAGAAGACAAGAACCTCTTAGAATTAACTTATATTTAATGCATTCTGTCTATTCCCCCGCTAGACTCTAAGTTCAATTTGTCTTTTTTATTCATTGTTGTATTTCACAGATGTAGAATAGTGCCTACATTTATTTTTTAAAGATTTATAATATTTCTTTATATATAAAGGATACTGATGATTATTTTTCTTATAAATTTTTCTCAGCTCACAAATTGACTTTTTTTAATATAGAGTATTTTGATTAACAAAATAAGTCTATCAATCTTTTTCTTTATGGTCTCCTCAACTTTATATCTGTGGTATCCCCAAAGAAGTGTGAAATCTTACCTCAGCATTTCCAGTTTCATTACTCCCTTGTGTCTAAGTCAATAATGTGTGAACCCAGCAAGCTGCACAAACTATTCAATCATCCCAGCACTTATTAGGTGTCTGATGTTACAGTAGGCATGATGAGACATACAATATGTTTATAACACATGGACACATTAAATGTTTCTAATACATATTAAATAAATAAATATGAAAAATATTAATATAAAATAGACATAAAACTGATGATCCTTATAGCAGGTTATGCACTGCCAAATATAGATATCAGTTTCTATGAGTTCAACATACAAAACAGGATGACAGTGGGCTATAGTGAGATGAAAAATATAAACCTTAAAATCATCTGGGGAGTGTCATCTGGCAATAAAAAATAATTTCAGTGCACTAAAGCACTAAATTTATTTTTCTTAAACTCCTAGAAATTAAAAGCTAAAAGTTATTCTTTGGAAAGATAAACAAAATTGATAAACATTTATCAAAACTCATCAAGAAAACAAAAAGGAGAAGGCTCAATCAATAAAATTAGAAATGAAAAAGGAGAAAGTACAACAGTCACCACAGAAATGCAAAGGACCATCAGAGACTACTACAAGCAACTATATGCCAATAAAATGGACAACCTAGAAGAAATGAGTAAATTCTTAAAAATGTACAACCTCACAAGACCGAACCAGAAAAAAATAGAAAATATGAACAGATCATTTACCAGTAATGAAACTGAATCAGTAATTTAAACACTCCCAACAAATGAAAGTCAAGGACAAATGGCTTCTTGGTGAATTCTACCAAAGACTTAGAGAAGAATTAGCACCTATACTTCTGAAACTATTCCAAAAAATTGCAGAAGAAAGAACACTCCCAAGTTTATTCTATGAGGCCACTATCACCCTTATACCAAAACCAGACAAAGATAGTACAAAAAAATAAAATTATAGGCTAATATCACTGTTGAACATAGATACAAAAATCCTCAACAAAATACTAGCAAACTGAATCCAACAATACATTAAAAGAACCATAAATCAATAAATGCAGAAAAAGCTTTTGACAAAATTCAACACCCATTGGTGATAAATACTCTCCAGAAAGTGAGCATAGAGGGAACCTACCTCAACATGATAAAGTCCATATATGACAAACGCACAGCTAACATCATTCTCAATGGTGAAAAACTAAAGGTATTTCCTCCAAGATCAGGAAGAAGACAAAGATGTCCACTCTTGCCACTTTTATTCAACACAGATTTGGAAGTTCTAGCCATGGCAATCAGAGAAGAAAAATAAAAAGAATTCAAATTTGAAAGAATAAGTAAAACTGTCACTGTTTGCAGATGACATGATACTATACACAGAAAATTCTAAAGACACTGACAGAAAACTACAAGAGCTCATTGATGAATTTGGTAAATTTGCAGGATAAAGAATTAATACACATATCTCTTACATTCCTATACCTTAAAAATGAAAGAGCAGAAAAAGAAATTAAGGTAACAATTCCATTTACCATTGTATCAAAAATAATAAAATACCTAGGAATAAACCTACCTAAGGAAGCAAAAGACAAGTACTCAAAAAAATATAAGATGGTGATGAAAGAAATTAAAAAATGACATAAACAGATGGAGGAATATACCATGTTCTTGGATTGGAAGAATCACTATTGTCAAAATGACTATATTACCCAAAACAATCTAGAGATTCAATGCAATACCTATCAAATCACAAATGACATTCTTCTCAAAACCAGAACAAATTTTTTTACAATATGTATTGAAACAAAAAAGATACTGAGTAGCCAAAGCAATATTCAGAATGAAAAACTCAAGTTGGAGGAATCAGGCTCCCTGACTTCAGACTGTACTACAAAGCTACAGTACAAAACTGTGTAGTACTGATAAAAAAACAGATATATAGATCAATGGAGCAGGATAGAAAGCCCAGAAATAAACCCATGCACCTATGGCCAATTAATCTATAGCAAAGGAGGAAAGAGTATACAATGGAGAAAAGAGTCTCTTCAATAAGTGGTGCTGGGCAAACTGGACAGCTACATGTAGAAGAATGAAATTAGAACATCTCTAACACGATATACAAAAATAAACTCAAAATGGATCAAATACATAAAAGTAAGGCCAGATACTATAAAATTCTTAGAGTAAAACATAGGCAGAACACTCTTTGACATAAATTGCAGCAATATGTATTTGGATCCGTCTCCTAGAGTATGAAAATAAAAACAAAAATAAACAAGTGGGACCTAATTAAACTTAAAAGTGTTTGCACAGCAAAGGAAACCATAAAAAAAATGAAAAGACAGCCCATGGAATAGGAGAAAATATTTGCAAATGAAGAGACTGAAAAGGAATTAATCTCCAACATTTACAAACAGTTCATGCAGCTCAATATAAAAAAGAAACCAAATAACCCAATCAAAACATGGGCAGATGACCTAAATAGACATTTCTGCAAAGAAGACATACAGATGGCCAACAGGCACATGAAAAAATGCTCAACATTGCTAATTATTAGAGAAATGCTGATCAAAACTACAGTGAGGTATCACCTCACACTGGTCAGAATGGCATGGACTTGAGGATATGGGGAGGGGGAAGGGTAAGCTGTGACAAAGTGAGAGAGCGACATGGACATATATACACTACCAAACATAAAATAGATAGCTAGTGGGAAGTAGCTGCATAGCACAGGGAGATAAGCTAGGTGGTTTGTGACCACCTAGAGGGGTGGGATAGGGAGGGTGGGAGGGAGGGAGATGCAAGAAGGAAGAGATATGGGAACATATGTATATGTATAACTGGTTCACTTTGTTATAAAGCAGAGACTAACACACCATTGTAAAGCAATTATACTCCAATAAAGATGTTAAAAGAAAAAAGTCTAAAAACAATAAATTGTTGGAGATGGTGTGGAGGAAAGGAAACCCTCCTACACTGTTGGAGGGAATGTAAATTGGTAAAACCACTATGGAGATAAGTATGGAGATTCCTTAAAAAACTAAAAATAGAACTCCTTATGATCCAGCAATCCCACTCCCGGCTGTATATCCGGAGAAAACTAATTTGAAAAAATACAGGCACTCCAATGTTCATTGCAGCACTATTTACAATAGCCAAGATATTGAAGCAACTCAAATCTCTATCAACAGAAGAATGGATAAAGAAGTTGTCGTACATATATACAATGGAATATTACTCAGCCATAAAAAAGAATGAAATAATGCCATTTGTAGCAACATGAATGGACTTAGAGATTATCAAGAGAAGAACAAATATCATATGAGATGACTTATATGTAGAATCTAAAAAAAATGATACAAATAAACTTATTTACAAAACAGTTACCAAAGGGGATGGAAAGAGAGATAAATTAGGTATTTGGGTTTAACATATACACACTACTATATATAAAATAAGTAAACGACAAGGACCTACTGTATAGCACAGGGAACTATACTCAATAACTTGTAATAACCCATAATGGAGAAGAATCTCAAAAAGAATATATATATATATGTATATATATATATATGTGTGTGTGTGTGTGTGTGTGTGTGTGTGTGTGTGTATTTATACACACGTATATATGTGTGTGTGTGTATAACTGAATCACTTTTCTGTACACTTGAAACTAACACAACATTGTAAATTTAACTATAATTAAATTAAAAATAAATAAATATTCCAATTAAAATGCAAAGATTATCAGACAATAAAAATAAATAGGCCAAGTAATAGACAAAAAAGAAACAAACAATATTTGATCCTCTGTAGATTACATCTAAAATAAAATGACACAGAAAGATAAAATTCAAAATATCAAGGAGATATGATATACCATGCAAATAGTAACTGAAACTTGTGTATATAAATTCATTGACTAAATAGACTTTAAGGTAAGATTTATTACTAGAGAAAAAGATGAACATTTAATAATAATAAAAGTGACTAATTCAGGGGAAAGATATAACTAACATAAATTTGTATGCTACCAAAATATAAAATAAAAGCAGAAATAAAGGGATAAATAGAAAAGCCTAAGTCAGAACCAGAGACTGAAAAACAACTGTCTTAGTATGGTACTGGCACAAAAACAGAAAGATAGATCAATGGAACAGGATAAAAAGTCCAGAGATAAACCCACACACATATGGACACCTTATCTTTGATAAAGGTGGCAGGAATGTACAGTGGAGAAAGGACAGCCTCTTCAATAAGTGGTGCTGGGAAAACTGGACAGATACTTGTAAAAGTATGAGATTAGATCACTCCCTAACACCACACACAAAAATAAGCTCAAAATGGATTAAAGACCTAAATGTAAGGTCAGAAACTATCAAACTCTTAGAGGAAAACATAGGCAGAACACTCTATGACATAAATCAGAGCAAGATCCTTTCTGACCCACCTCCTAGAGTAATGGAAATAAAAACAAAAATAAACAATGGGACCTAATGAAACTTCAAAGCTTTTGCACAGCAAAGGAAACCATACACAAGACCAAAAGACAACCCTCAGAATGGGAGAAAATATTTGCAAATGAAGCAACTGACAAAGGATTAATCTCCAAAATTTACAAGCAGCTCATGCAGCTCAATAACAAAAAAACAAACAACCCAATCCAAAAATGGGCAGAAGACCTAAATAGCCATTTCTCCAAAGAAGATATACAGAGTGCCAACAAACACATGAAAGAATGCTCAACATCATTAATCATTAGAGAAATGCAAATCGAAACTACAATGAGATATCATCTCACACCAGTCAGAATGGCCATCATCAAAAAATCTAGAAACAATAAATGCTGGAAAGGGTGTGGAGAAAAGGGAACACTCTTGCACTGCTGGTGGGAATGTGAATTGGTTCAGCCACTATGGAGAACAGTATGGAGTTTGCTTAAAAAACTACAAATAGAACTACCATATGACCCAGCAATCGCACTACTGGGCATATACCCTGAGAAAACCAAAATTCAAAACGAGTCATGTACCAAAATATTCATTGCAGCTCTATTTACAATAGCCCGGAGATGGAAACAACCTAAGTGCCCATCATCGGATGAATGGATAAAGAAGATGTGGCACATATATACAATGGAATATTACTCAGCCATAAAAAGGAACGAAATTGAGCTATTTGTAATCAGGTGGATAGACCTAGAGTCTGTCATACAGAGTGAAGTAAGTCAGAAAGAAAAAGACCAATACCATATGCTAACACATATATATGGAATTTAAGGGGAAAAAATGTCATGAAGAACCTAGGGGTAAGACAGGAATAAAGACACAGACCTACTGGAGAATGGACTTGAGGATATGGGGAGGGGGAAGGGTGAGCTGTGACAGGGCGAGAGAGAGTCATGGACATATACACACTAAAAAAATTAAGGTAGATAGCTAGTGGGAAGCAGCCGCATGACACAGGGATATCGGCTTGTTGCTTTGTTACCACCTGGAGAGGTGGGATAAGGAGGGTGGGAGGGAGGGAGATGCAAGAGGGAAGAGATATGGGAACATATGTATATGTATAACTGATTCACTTTGTTATAAAGCAGAAACTAACACACCATTGTAAAGCAATTATACCCCAATAAAGATGTTAAAAAAAATAACTGTCTTTACAAACTGATAGACAAACTGACAATGAATCAGTAGATAGATAGAGAAATTGAAAAATACTGTTATCAAAATGATCTAGTTAGGTCACAAAAAATGTAGAACACATTTTTAATAACCATGCAAATTTTACAATAGTGGATAATATGTTGGATCATAAATCAAATAAAATATAAAACAAATTAAAACATACAGAATATCTTCACTGATTGTAATGAATCAAAATAGAAACTAAAAACGAATGTCTGAAAATTAAAATCCCTAAATTTTCAAAAATTTTAAGAAAACATTTCTGAATACTCTAATGGTCAATAAAAAAGTAACATTAGAAAATATGTTAAATAATCACTAAAGAAAACAATATATCAAAATTTGTGGCATGCAGTTAATGAAGTACTTTCAGAGAAATTATTGCCTTCAAGACCTACTTGTAAAATTATAAGGTTTTTCATAAAGAAACGTTTTAAAAATATTGCAAATGAAGCACAAATAAGAGTAGAAGGAAGAAAAGTATAGATGAGAACAAAAACTCTATTAAATCAAAAACAAGGTACAAGAGTCTTAAAAAGTTTATATCACTACACATACTTAAAATATCAATAGATAATAAGAGTGGAATATAAATACTTATATGTCAATAAATATGAAATTTTAGGTAAAATTAAAAATTGCTCAGAGAAAACATAACTTTAAAAATCTGATACAAGAACAAATTAGAAAATCTGAATAATTTCAATTTTTAAAAAGTCAATCCATTTTTAAAAACAAGTTGGCCAAAAAGAAAAGTTGGTCAACGTAAATTATCACATTAACATAATAATAATATAATCATCTTAATACTTTCAAATTTTTAATCAACTTCAATACCTAATCATTATTTTAAAAAACCTAAAATATCCCAAAACCTCTTAACAAACTAAAAATAGAAAAGAACATTCTTAATCTGATAAAAAATATTATCTACAAAATTATTGAGACTAGTTGAATGTTTATCCCAGAGATAAGGAACAAAATTAAAATGTCTGCTATCACCAATTCAGTTCAAAAGTATCCTAAAGGCCTTACTCAGTGCAATAAAGAAAGAAAAAATGAACTCAGAAGTTGACAACATAACTGTATAGGTAGAACATACAGAAGAATTCAAAAATAAATGCCTGGAATTAATAGGTGCCATTAGATAAGATTTGGGGTAGCATATCAATATAAACACTTCAATTGTATTTTGATATAGTGGCAACAAACAAGTGGAAATGAAATTTAAAACACCATTCATAATAGCATCAAATACTTAGGATTAATCTAATAATAAGCGTGTATATCTCTACTCTGAAAATTACAAAAATTACCAAGAGAAATTAAAGAAGACCTAAATAAATGGAGAGGTAGAACATGTTCATGTATTGGAAGATTCAATAGTGTAAATATTTCAATCTCTTCTAAACTGATCCAAAGATTTAACCCAATCTGAATCAAAACTCCAGCAGTCATTTATTTTGGCATGTGGAAACTGACAATCTAATTCTAAAATGGACAAAAACATCAAAGAAGAAACAGAACAAAGGTGGAGAATTTATACTAGCAGGGCATATTATAAAGCTATATTATTAAAACAGCCTGGCAATTATGTAAAGGTAGCTAAATGAATCAATGGGACAGAAAAGAGATCCCAGAAACAGAGCTACACATACAGGATCACCTGATGAGAAAGGCACCACACCAGTGCAGGAGGAGGGGATGGGAGGAGAGAAATTATGGTCTTTTCAGGAAATAGTGCTGTATCAAGTACATATCTGTATGGAAAAAAGTTTCTAAACATTGATCTTTTCCTCTTACCAAAAACAATTTTAAGTAAATTGCAAAACTAAAGGTGAAAGTAAAGCAATATTGTGTCTAAATCACCATATAGTCTGTCATAATATTTAGATGAGCAACTATTTCTTAAATTTATGAGAAATCATCAAAATCAAGTAAAAAGATCAATGAATTGAGCTTCATTAAAAATTAAGAACCATCTATTCATTTGAGGATACTGTATAAGAGAGAGAAAGGAAAAGTATGGTGTGGGAGAAGGTATTTGTTATACTTACCTGACAAATAATTTGTATCCAGAATACATGAAGAATGCCCACAAATCAATAATAAAAACGCAGACAAAGCCTCAAATATGGCTGATCTGAATGGGTACCTCCCAAAACAAAATACTGAAATGTGATAGACTTCTGAACAGTGTTCAAATTCAGTAGTCATTTTAGAAATGCAAATGAAAATCACAATGAAATACAATATATAATCAACAGAATAGCAAAAATTAAAATACATATATAAGTAGAGTGACAATATCCAGTATTAATGAGAATATGTAGAATTTGTAATTTTTATACACTGCTGACCAGAGTGTAAATTGGTAGAGCTATACGGAAAACTGCTTGGCAATATCCTCTGAAGCTGAGAATACCTTATGCTCCCCAAACTTCAATACTTCGTAATTGCCCAAAAAGAATGTTGCATATGTGCAAAAGACATACTAGGAAGATTAGTAGCAGCAGAATTCATAATAGCCTCAAACTAGAACCAACCCTAAAGTAATTGATGATAGAATGAATAAGTTGTGTTATAGTCATAGAACAGAATAAGGTAAACAATAGAAAAGAACAAATGATAGCTACACAAAAAAGCATGAATGAGTCTCAAAAATATACCACTGAGGTAAAGAAACCAGGTATAAAAAAAGTGCATTTCATGTAATTCCATTTATGAAATTTCAAATAAACCAAAACCACTCTGTGAAGATAGAAGTCAGAATATGACTACAGAATATGGGAGGGGACCAGAGCGCAGACAGCAGAAGCAAGAAGAACTACAAAATATAGTCACCTAATCTATGACAAAGTAGACAAGGATATACAATGGAGAAAAGAAAAAATGAACAGACCAAACACAAGTAATGAAATTGAAACTGTGATTAAAAATCTTCCAACAAACAAAAGTCCAGGACTAGATGGCTCAACAGGTGAATTCTATCAAACATTTAGAGAAGAGCTAACACCCATTCTTCTCAAACTCTTCCAAAATGTTGCAGTGGAAGGAACACTCCCAAGCTCATTCTATGTGACCACCATCACCCTGATACCAAAACCAGAAAGAGATACTACAAAAAAAAAGACAATTACAGACCAATATCACTGATGAATATAGATACAAAAATCTTCAACGAAATACTACCAAACAGAATCCAACAACACATTAAAAGAATCATACACCATGCTCAAGTGAGATTTAATCCAGGAATGCAAGGATTCTTCAATATGCACAAGTCAATCAATGTGATACACCATATTAACAAACTGAAGAATAAAAACCATATGAGGGCTTCCCTGGTGGTGCAGTGGTTGACAGTCTGCTTGTGGATACAGGGGACACGGGTTCGTGCCCCGGTATGGGAAGATCCCACATGTTGCGGAGCAGCTGGGCCCATGAGCCATGGCCACTGAACCAGTGCATCCGGACCCTGTGCTCCACAACAGGAGAGGCCACAGCAGTGAGAGGCCCATGTACCGCAAAATAAATAAATAAATAAATAAAAATTAAAAAAATAAAAAAATTATATTCTTAATAGATGCAGAGAAAGATTTTGACAAAATTAAACACCCATTTATGATAAAAACTCTCCACAATGTGGGCATAGAGAGCACCTACCTCAACATAATAAAGGTCATATACGACAAAACCACAGCAAACATCATTCTCAAAGGTGAAACACTGAAAGCATTAGCACTGAGATCACGAACAAGGCAAGGATGTCCACTCTCACCACTGTTATTAAACATAGTTTTGGAAGTCCTAGCCATGGCAATCAGAGAGGAGAAAGAAATTAAAAGAATACAAATTGGAAAAGAAGTAAAACTGTCACTGCAGATGACATGATACTATACATAAAGAACTCTAAAGATGCCACAAGAAAACTACTAGAGCTAATCAATGAATTTGGTAAAGTTGCAGGATACAAAATTAATGCACAGAAATCTCTTGCATTCCTATAGACTAACAATGAAAGATCAGAAAATGAAATTAAGGAAGCACTCCCATTTACCATTGCAACAAAAAATATCAAATACCTAGGATTAAACCTACCTAGGAAGGTAAAAAACCTGTACTCAGAAAACTAAAAGACTGATGAAAGAAATCAAAGATGACACAAACAGATGGAGAGATATACCACGTTCTTGGATTGGAAGAATCAATATTGTGAAAATGAGTATACTACACAAATCAATCTACAGATTCAATGCAATCCCTATCAAATTACCAATGGCATTTTTCACAGAACTAGAACAAAAAATCTTAAAATTTGTATGGAGACACAGAAGAGCCTGAATAGCCAAAGCAGTATTGAGGGAAGAAAATGGAGCTCTGGAGGAATCAGGCTCCCTGAATTCAGACTATACTACAAAGCTACAATAATCAAGACAATAAGGTACTGACACAAAACAGAAATATAGATCAATGCAACAGGATAGAAAGCCCAGAGATAAACACACACACTGATGGCCACCTAATCTACGACAAAAGAGACAAGGATACACAATGGAGAAAAGACAGTCTCTTCAGTAAGTTGTGCTGGGAAAACTGGACAGCTACATGTAAAAGAATGAAATTAGAACACTCCCTAACATCATATACAAAAGTAAACTCAAAATGGATTAAAGACCTAAATGTAAGACTACACACTATAAAACTCTTAGAGGAACACATGGGAAGTACACCAACTGACAAAAATCACAGCAAGATCTTTTTTGACCCACCTCCTAGAGTAATGGAAATAAAAACAAAAATAAAGAAATGGGACCTAATGAAACTTAAAAGCTTTTGCACAGCAAAGGAAACCATAAACATGACAAAAAGACAACCCTCAGAATGGAAGAAAATATTTGCAAATGAAGCAACTGACAAAGGATTAATCTCCAAAGCTTACAAGCAGCTCATGCAGGTCAATATCCAGAAAACAAACAACCCAATCCAAAAATGGGCAGAAGACCTAAATAGACATTTCTCCGAAGAAAATATACAGATTGCCAGGAAACACATGAAAGGATGCTCAACATCACTAATTATTAGAAAAATGCAAATAAAAACTACAATGAATTATAACCTAACACCATTTTGTTAGAATGGGCATAATCAGAAAACCTATAAACAACAAATGCTGGAGAGTGTGTGGAGAAAGAGGAACCCTCTTGGACTGTTGGTGGGAATATAAATTGATACAGCCACTATGGAAAACAGTATGGAGGTTCCTTAAAAAGCTAAAAATAGAATTACCATACGACCTAGCAATTCCACTACTGGGGATATACCCAGAGAAAACCATAATTCAAAAAGACACATGCACCTTAATGTTCTTTGCAGCACTATTTACAATAGCCAGGTCATGGAAGCAACCTAAATGCCTATTGACAGATGAATGGATAATGAAGATGATGTGGTACATATATACACTGGAATATTACTCAGCCATGAAAAGGAATGAAACTATGTCATTTGTAGAGATGTGGATGGATCTAGAGACAGTCATACAGAGTGAAGTAAGTCAGAAAGAGAAAAGCAAATGTCTTATATTAATGCATATATATGGAATCTAGAAAAAATGGTAGAGATGATCCAGTTTGCAAGGCAGAAATAGAGACACAGATGTAGAGAACAAATGTATGGACAACAATGGGAGAAAGTGGAGGGGGTGGTGGTGGTGGGATGAATTGGGAGATTTAGATTGACAGATATACACTAATATGTATAAAATAGATAACTAATAAAAGCCTTCTGTATAAAAAATAATAATAAAAAAAGAAAATGGGAGGGTGTAGTGAATCTTGGAGGCAATAAAATAGGGAGCTTTTCAGGCTCTGGAAATGTTCTGTCTCTTTATTTGGGTGGTGATTACATAGGTGGTTTAACTTTGTAAAAATGCACTGAATGCACACTGATGTTCATTGCAACACTATTTAAATAACCAGAAAAAGGAAGCAATCTAAATGTCCACTGACAAAGGAATGGATAAACAGGCTGTGATACATATATACAATGGAATATTACTCAGCCATAAAAAGTAACAAAATAGTGTCATTTGCAGAGATGTGGATGGACCTAGAGACTGTCATACAGAGTCAAGTAAGTCAGAAGGAGAAAAACAAATATCATATAATATTGAGTATAGGTGGAATGTAGAAAAATGGTACAGATGAACTTATTTGCAAAGCAGAATAAAATCACAAATGTAGAAAACAAACTTATGGTTACCAAGGGGGAAAGAAGAGGGTGGGATGATTGAGAGATTGGGATTGACAGATATACAC